>NC_081391.1:24198887-24258887 GCF_030684315.1 Stegostoma tigrinum | reverse complement strand
ATGAGGCTACAGTGGCTGAAGGTTCAAGGAGGAAATTCCAGACAGCAGGGGAAGGCTTGGCCTTCAGTGGGGGTCCAATGGAAATTGAGGGATATGCAAGAATTGGAGGGAATGTGGAGATCTTTGAAGGTTCTAGGGCTGGAAGAGGTTATAGAGATATGATGGAAGAGAGCGCGTGAAGCAGTTTGAAAACTGGCATCAGCTATTACAAGGGAAATAGATGAAACGGGTGTTGCAAATTTGAATAGGGTCCTGCAGATCTTTGGACAGGATCTAGTTTATGGAGCTTTAGAGTTGTTTCAGGACAGTATCTGAAGCATTGAGTTTGAAGGTAACAGGGTTGGGGAACTCAGGAGCCAATGACCTGCTGCAGACACAGTGAAATCTCTGAACTTACCTGTTGTGTAGGGCCAAGAATCTCGTTCCTTTTTTTGTGTGTGCCCCAGATTCTCTAAAATCTTTTGCAAAGAGCTTCTCAAGGGACAGAATAACCTAGCAACAATTTTTTAAAAATCTTTCCCTTTCCTTTGAATTGAACCAGGGAGGTATTTTCCTCTAAAACATCTGTCATTTTGGACTGCAACCCACTTTTTGTCAATAAATTAAAGCCCTGCTCTCTCTGCAATAAAACAGGCCATTCCAGCCATTGTGTCTGTGCTAGCTCTTTGGAAACATCCAACCTATTCCAGCAGCTTCCTCTTTCCGTGTGGCCCTGGGAATGCTTTCCTTCAGGTATTTATCTAGTTCCTTTTTGAAAGTTCCTGTTGAATTTTCCCCTTCAGGCAGCGTGTTCCAGATCACAACAAATCCCCGGTGTTAAGACAAAACACATACTCCCCTCGTGTCCCTCTCATCATTTTGCCTATTACCTTCCCTCTATGCCCCTTGGTTCATTGACCAAACACTGGGACAAAACCAGAAATTGCTGGAAAAGTTCAGCAGGTCTTGCAGCATCTGTGGAGAGAAATCAGAGTTACCGTTTCGGGTCGAGCGACCCTCCCACAGAACTGGGCTCCCTGCTACTGGAAACAGTTTCTCACAGAGCCATACAGCACAGGTGAGGCCCTTTGGCCTATCGAGTCTGTTCCAACCTGCCCACACCAATCCCACTCACCCTTAAGCAATGGAAAATGCCTCATGATTTTGAGCCTATCTTCCCCGTGCAGTACACAGGACAATCCTTGAGGAGGCAGCCTGTCCAACAACAACTGAGGCCACACCAGGCTCTCTCCAAATGCAGGGATTGTTGCAAAGCATAGCTGCGCGCCTTGGCAATGCAACACCGAACAAGTTGGCTCCTTGCACACGAACAGCCTGAACAGCACGGCTGCGGATTTGCATTAACAGTGGCTCAGCAAGTACTGTGATGCATCACTGAGGTTTAAACACCAATCCTTTATCTGAACTCTGTCAAGTGTTGGGGAAGGTGAAGGGAGAAGATAAAAGGCATCGAATATTTCACTGTAAATGTGTCATCGGCTGTGACACTTGGATCTGATTGATGCCCTACTGCACTGCTGGTGGAAGCGATTTGAAATATAGAACGTATGGAATGGTTTAACTCAATTAAATTTAGCTGGTGGTAATTGGTTTCATCGGTTGTGGCTGACTGGGCAGTGTTCCTGCTTTGGAATCGAAATGTTCCAATCCAGAGGCTACTGAACACACAGTCGAATGTGTGGTACTGCTTGCAGTGCTGAAGCAGTGCAACACAGTCTGAGCAGCTGCCTGCCAGAAGTGTTTACACCCACCTCAAACGCACTCAGAAAATCCCAAAGCTGTTATATCGACGGAGAAAGGGATGTAGGGTGTTTCCCACCCCCCCCCCAACAACCCATTCCCTCACAACCCATGCCATTAAAACAGAGGATCTGGTCATGACCACATGGTGGTTTGTGGGAAGCGACTCTGTACTGTTTGCTTTCTGTTTTTCCCACACAACTGCAGCGACCACACTTCAGTAACGCACTTTGTCGGCTGCAAAGCGCTATGGGATTCCCAAGTGCCCCTGCAAGAGGCTCTGGACAGTGGAGTAATTGCACTGACCCCTCAGAGGGTGGTATTTTTTCGGTAGAAATGAGTGGCAAAGATCTTCGGCAACCATCAGCAGTGCTTGGTGTGCTGGCCGTACCCCTTGTGAACACAGATCCAAACACACTAAGGCCCAGGGTGTGGGGAGCAAAAGAGGAGCAGGAGTAGGCCACTCGGCCCACCAAAACTGCTCCTCCATTCAATATGATCCTGGCTGATTGTCCAGCTCAGTCCCCTGCTCCTGCTTTCTTAACCATGACCTTTGATCCCTTAAGCCCTAAGAACTGTATCTAACTCCTTCTTGAATGTTTTGGTCTCATCTGCTTCCTGTGGCAGAGAATTCCACAGGCTCCCCACTCTCTGGGTGAAGACATTTCTCCTCATCTCAGCCCTAATTGGCTAATCCCATAGCCTTACACAGTGGCCGCTGGTTCTGGATTCCATGGGCACAGAGTTATAAAGTTACACAGCACAGAAACACTGACCAGACATCCCAATCTGACCTTAGTCCTGTTTGCCTCTAAACCTTTCTTATTCATACACCCATCCAGATCAGGAACATCTTTCCTGCATTTACCCTGCCAGAATTTTGTAGGTTTATCATTCTTTTAAACTCCAGTGAATATAATCCTAACTGATCCAGTTTGGTTTCACGGGTTGAGGATGTTTCCTGTTAGACCAGCATTTATTCCCCATCCCTAATAGTCAGCCACATTGGCTGTTGGTCTGGAGTCACGTGTAGGTCAGGCCAAGTGAGGATGGCAGTATCCTTCCCTAAAGGACATTAGTGAACCAGTCAAGTTCTTCCCGACAATCGACAATGTTTCATGAATCAATGTTCCACTCCAGATATTTTTCCCTTTGTGGGGGATTCAAACCCAGGACCCCCCAGAACACTACCTGGGTTTGAGGGTTCACAGCCCAGTGATAATACCCCCATTACCAACACACCCCCACCCCCAACCACCCCCCAAAGACATCGGGTAGGTGTGCTCCTGAGATGCTGCTTGGCCTGCTGTGTTCATCCAGCTTCACACTTTGTTATCTCAGATTCTCCAGCATCTGCAGTTCCTATTATCTCCTAAGAGTTGAGTTAGTTGTGGTGAGGTGTAATAGATGTGTTCAACATCATTAATGGAGTTCAATACGGATAAATGTGAGGTGATTCAGTTTGGGAAGAATAATAGAAAGGCAGAATACTGGGTCAATGGAAAGATTCTTGGTAGTGTGGGTGTGCAGAGGGATCTTGGTGTCCATGTACATAGATGCCTGAAAGTTGCCACCCGGGTTGATAGTGCTGTTAAGAAGGCTTACCGTGTGTTAGGTTTTATTGGTAGAGGGATTGAGTTCCGGGGCCGTGATGTCATGCTGCAACTGTACAAAACGCTAGTGCGGCCTCATTTGGAATATTGCATGCAGTTCTGGTCACCCCATTACAGGAAGGATGTGGAGGCATTGGAAAAGGTGCAGAGGAGATTTACCAGGATGTTGCCTGGTCTGGAGCGAAGACCTTATGAAGAAAGGCTGAGGGACTTGGGTCTGTTCTCATTGGAGAAAAGAAGGCTAAGAGGGGATTTAATAGAGACATTCAAGATGATCAGAGGATTAGATAGGGTGGACAGTGAGAGTCTTTTTCTGAGGATGATGATGTCAGCTTGTACAAGGGGGCATAGCTACATATTGAGGGGTGATAGATTTAAGACAGGTGTCAGAGGCAGGTTCTTTACTCAGAGAGTGGTAATGGTGTGGAACGTCCTGCCTGCCAATGTAGTGAACTCAGCCACATTAGGGGCATTTAAACAGTCCTTGGATAAGCATATGGATGATGATGGGATAGTGTAGGGTATGGGCTTAGATTAGTTCACTGGTCAGCGCAACATTGAGGGCTAAAGGGTCTGTTCTGCTCTGTGTTGTTCTATATGTATCACGAGAGTTTTGTAGGATTGAATAAGGAGAAATACTTCCATTGGCAGAGAGTTAGTAACCAGACAATAGAGATTTAAGATTTAAAGTAATTAGTCAATAAGACTTTAAGATGTAGAAGCAAAACTCTACTCTATTCTACTGAAGTAGGCCATTCAGCCCATCAAGTCTGCTCCGTCAGTCAATGGGATCGTGGCTGCTCTGATAACCCTCAACTCCCACTTTCCTGCCTTTTCCACCTGACCTTGATTCCCTTCCTGAATAAAAATCTCTCTATCTCAGCCTTGAACATAATGACCCAGCCTCAAAAGCCCTGTGTGGTAGAGAATTCCACAGATTCACTCCCCTCTTAGGGACAAAATTCCTCCTCATCTCTGCCTTGAATGGGTCATACCTTATTCTGAGATGATGCCCTCTGGTCCTAGACTCCCCAGTAAGGAGAAACAACCTCCATGTATCTCCCCTGTCAAATCAATAAATTGTCACTCACTCCTCAAATCTCCAATGTGTACAAGGCCAACCTACGTAGCCTCTCCTGATGTAACAGTTCCTCCAAACTCAGGATCAGCCAGTTGAACCTTCTCTGGACCTGCCTGTATGTCTCTCCTTAGATAAGGAGACCAAAGCTCTTCACAATGTTCCAGCTGTAGTCTGACAAGTTGCCTTGCGCAGTTTGAGCAAAACAAAATCTTTCTACTTGGCAAAGGAGCTCTGCAGTGAGCATTAATGTGACACTGACAATATAACAAAATTTCACATGGAATGTAACAAAACAATGTTTGACTTTGAGCCAGAGAGGAAGGAAAGAATTTTGTTTAACTTGATGAATTGTGATCTGCCAGGGTGTTATCTTTAAGAGTGATCAAAGCTCTTCCAGTAGGAACATTCAAAGGGGAACTGGGTAAATACCTGAAACATTGCAGAGCCCATGGGGAACATGTAACTAGGAATGGGGCTAATTGGATGGATCTTTCAAAGAGTTGGCACAGATATCCTGATGGGCCAAATGGCCTCTTTCAGTGCTGAATAATTCTATGGCTGGGCAGTGTGACTCCGCAACATCATTTGCGTTTATTAATTGCTGTTAAGTAGCGTATCCCTGAAGAAGAAGGACAATTGGCTTTAGGGAATTGCCCTCAGCTTGTCAAAGTCAATGAAAGATTTAACGCCTGATCACAGGCATGCATAAAATGGCCAGTGTTAGGAGGGATGCCTGTTTGGAAATACAGTATGCAGAATGTTTATAACCTGTAATATGCAAAAATCCCATTAGTGTCCTCTTTGTCTGGGCCTAGTAATAAAATTGAAGAGGTTTTATTTCAGGTTGTCCAATCAGGACTTGCTGCCAAACGGTGAGACTCATCAGATTTTGCTTCCATGTTTTCTCAAGGGATGAATCCCTGTCTCCATAACAATGACAACCCTCCACACTTCCCTCATGGTTGAACAAACAGAACACATTTGCAGACCGAGTCATGTCTTGGAGTCATGGCCTATCATTCATGCTTCACAGACTTATGGTCTCTTTCCTCACGAACGGCGCTAATGAAGGAAGAACCTGCATTTATGTAGCTCTGTTCACAACCTCTACATGTCAGTTGGAAGAAAAGAGGGAAGAATAAAAAAGAAATTTGCATTTATGTAGCACCCTTCACAACCTTAAAGCTCGTTTCAGCTAACGATGTATTTTTTTGAAGTGTGCAGTCACTTTCATAACGTATGAAACACAACAGCCAAACCACGCACAGCAAGCTCCCAAAAATAGCAACAAGATAAACAACCAATTGGTCTTCTTTAGGTGTTCGATAAGTGATCGCTATTGACCATGTGCTGACATCCCTGGAACTGACTCCAAATCGTTCTGACGCAGGCAAAAATGTTACTCACCAAACCGAACCCCATACAATTGGCGCTTTCCCTCCCTTATTTTACCGATGGGGGTTGGCTGCCAGCATTTGTGGTTTATTCTTAATTGCACCCTAGGAAAACTTCAGGACTCACAACAAACATGAATTGTAGTGAGGAAGATAGATTCTAGAATGGAGATAAGCTGACCGTGGTTAATTGTGGAAATCAAGGATAGTATCACATTAAAAAAAATACATTGTGGCAAAGAGATGTGGTCAACCAAAGAATTGGGTCAAACAATGAGTAATTAAAAAAAAGTAGGAAATTACCTTTGAGGGCAAATGATCAACATAAAACTGGGCTGTAAGAGCACCTTCAAATACATAAAAAGGAAGAGAGAAGTCAAAATTGTTAGAGGGCTCTTAGGGAATGAGACTGACGAAATAATAAAGGGGAACTAGGAAATGGCAGAGGAGTTGAATAAATACTTTCCGTGAGTCTTCACATGTAGATGACACTAATAGTTTTCCAAAAAAGAAAACTAAATAATTAACTAGCAAAAGTGGGAGAGGAAAAGTACAATAGCTATCTGAAGAGAGGGTAGCCATGATGTGGAAGTGCCTGTGTCGGACTGGGGTGGACAAAGTCAGAAGTCGCATGTCACCAGGTTACAGTCCAACAGGTTTTTTTGAAATCACAAGCTTTTGGAGCTGGATGCTAAGCTAACTGGCCTATAATTAGGCACTTTTAGACTTCTTCTGTTTTCAATGAAGGTGTAAGATTGGTAGATTACTACGTTAATTTTACTAACTACTAATTTTACTAATTCAATTTTAGCTAATTATACCAATTTTATTCATTTACTAACCCTCTGGGGCTTGTTCTGGAATCTAAAGAATCTTGGAAGATTTCTACCAGAGCATCCGCTTTTCTGTAGGATGCATCCCAACGAATCAAGGGGACATACCAGTCTTTAGTCCCATTAGTTTCACTAGCATTCCTTCTCTTTCCCAGGAATGTCGGACGCTGAGGGGTTTATAAAATCATGAGGAGAATGGTTAGGGTGAATAGACAAGGTCTTTTCCCTTGGGTGGGGGAGCCTAAAACTGGAGGGGCGTAGGCTTAAGGTGAGAGGGGAAAGAGTTAAAAGGAACCTAAGGTGCAATTTTTTTCACACAGAGGGTGGTGCGTGTATGGAATGAGCTGCCAGAGGAAGTGGTCGGGGCTGGTATAATTATAACATCTAAAAGACATCTGGATGGGGACATGAATAGGAAGGGTTTAGAGGGAAATGGGCCAAATGCTGGCAAATGGGACTAGATAAATCTAGGATATCAGGTTGACATGGATGAGTTGGACTGAATGGTCTGTTTCCGAGCTGTACTGCTCTACAGCTATGACATAAGTGGATTTTTAAGAGGCATTTGATAAGATAACACACCCTAGATGGTGTTGAGAGCAGTATTTTCCTTGGCTAGAGGTTTGGTTAACTGATAGAAGATGTAGTTGGGAGAAGGGGGATGTTTTACAGATGATAACCTGTAACTAATGGAGTGCCACAGGGGTCAGTGCTAGGGACATAATTTCAATGAGGAAAGCAAATGTGCTGCCAAGTTGTGGATGAGCAACAAAATAAGTGGTGAGGATGGCACAAAGTATCTACAGAGGGATGTAGACTGAGTGGGCAAAAATTTGGCTCCTGGAATATACTGTGGGAAAATGAGAGGTTATGCACTTTGGCAGGAAGAATAGAGGAGCTTACTATTGTTGAAATGGAGACAGATTTCACAGAGCTACAGCACAGAGGGATTTAGGAGTCTTCGCCAATGAATCAGAAAAAGCTATCTTACCAATTCAGTTGGCAATAGGGAAGGCAAATGGAATGCTGATCTTTTTTCCCAAAGGGAATGGAATATAGAAATGTACTAGGCTTGGACTGTAGCTGCAATACTGAGAACAGTTTTGGTCACCATTTCTAAGGAAGCATACATTGGCATCAGAAGAAGCCCGGAAAAGGTACGATAGGCGGATGCCAGGTATGGAGGGACTGTTGTGTGAGGAAAGGTTGAGTAGGTTGGGCCTGTACCCATTGGAGTTTAGAAGAATGAGAGGTGGCTTTACTAAAACGTACAAGATTCTTAGGAGGGCTTGACAGGGCAGATGAAGGAAGGTTGATTCCCCTGGTGGAAGGTATCGTTTCAGAATAAGGGGTCACCCGTTTAAGACAGAGATGAGGGGGAGTTTCTTCTCCTCTCAGAAGTGAACCTCTGGAATTCTTTACTGCAGAGGGCTGTTGAGGCTGGATCATCAATTATAATCAAGGGTGAGTCAAACAGATTTTTAATCAGTAACAAATTC
Organism: Stegostoma tigrinum; assembly: GCF_030684315.1. Lineage (NCBI taxonomy): Eukaryota > Metazoa > Chordata > Chondrichthyes > Orectolobiformes > Stegostomatidae > Stegostoma > Stegostoma tigrinum. Next base: position 24,250,727 of record NC_081391.1, on the reverse strand, counting down.
AAGGCAAAGGCAGGAAAATGGGAGTTAAGGATTATCGGATCAGCCATGGTCTCATTGGATGGTGGAACAGACTCAATGGGCTGAATGGCCTATTTCTGCTCCTACATTTTATGTAATTTATTGGCTCGCTAGGCCATTTCAGGGGGCAGTTAAGAGTCAACCACATAGCTGTGGGTCTGGAGTCACGTGTAGGCCAGACCAGGTGAGGATGGCAGACTTCCCTCCCTGAAAGGGGGCTGAATATTCCAGTTTTGCCATTAATTGAACATAACGTCCCCACCTGCCAGCATGGGACTCGAACCTGTGTCCTCAACGCATTAGCTTGGGCTCCAGAATTACACATCTGGTGTCACAACCCCTTTGCTATCCACCTCCATGTTGCAATTTAATTTCCCGATATCTGTAACCAGCTCAGACATTTCACATTCTAGTTCACACACATTGGGCTCTTCCTCTGTTGTTGGTACATACTTGAGGTTGATTTTTCCAGAAATGTGGGGATCGCTGGTGAGACTGGCATTTATTGCCCCTTCCACAATGACCTTGCCAAGGTGCTGAGGGCAGTCGTGACCCACAGCAGACCTTGTGGCCGAGGTGGAATTCACTGTCGTGGTTTGGTTAACGTAAATGGTTCGCTCAGCCACTTCAGAGGGCAATTAAGAGTTAACTGTACTTGACATGAGACCAGAGTCATGAGTGGTCCTGGATGAGGTGAAAGTTGGAAATGCCCTTCCCAAATGGAACAACGCATTTTTATAAAAAGAATGTATTGAATTCAAATTCCCTGACGGATGTGGAGATTAATGGCCTCACAATGTTCTGCATTACCTGTGGCATCATCGTGACAGCTGTTTTTAACCCCAGCAATGGTCTCTTCCAACCTCTTCCATCAGGCAGAAGATACAGAAGGTTCAAAAACAGCTTTTTCCCGACCGTTATTAAACTGATGAATAGATCTCTCTAACTTCAAATAATATTGTTCTTGCTTATGTTGGCCATGCTTTTCTGCACCTCCTGTGCAGCATTACCTTGCGTGCCTCGCTCTCTCGAAGCACCCAATGATCTGTATGTCCTTGTTTGCTATGATCTGCCTGTAATGCTCATAAAACAAAATCTTTCACTGTACTTTGGTGCACGTGGCTACAATAAATCAAATCAAATCAAACCAATTCAGTAGCCAAGCAATAGCCAGAAAAACTGAAAAAAAACATGGATGTTGTAAATCAGGAACAAGAACAGAAGTTGCTGGAAAAGCTCAGCAGGTCTGGCAGGACAGAGCATGGAAAACAGAACTGTACAGCGCAGGAACAGGCCCTTTGGCCACAATGTCAGAACAGAGGGAGGGACATCAGACCCGAAACGTTAACTCTGATTTCTCTTCACAGATGTTGCCAGTCCTGCTGAGCTTTTCCAGCAACTTCTGTTTTTGTGTCAGTTTACACTGTTATTTTCAAAGCTGTACTGTTCACAAACAATCACTCATTACAGTGTTCTCAGAGCAGGAGGTAGCTAAAGGGACATTGAATGGGAGGTGTTTAAAATCATGAAGGACTTGGATAGGGTCAATAAAGAAAAATCATCTCTAATCACTGAAGGTTCGATAACCAGAGGGACACAGATTCAAGGCAATTGACTAAATAAAAAGACCCCTGAGAGATAACACTGAGGGAAAAGGTCTTTACACAGCGAGTGAGAGGAACTGGAATGCACTGTCTGATAGGCATAGGTTTAATCATGACTGTGGAAAGAGAATTGGATGCATCCTTGAAAAAAGAAACAAATTCAGGGATATTGGTAAAGAGCAATGAGTAGAATGACTGGATTGCGCTTTGAAAAAGTCAGTGCTGCCTTCTAGGCTCTAACAATACCTCTGGGACATTTTTGGCACAAGATGTTATTCCATTCTTGTTGATAGAACCTCCACCAGTTTTGAGACTTCTTAGAAATTCTTCCCTTGCCCTGGCTTCCCGTGTAGAATTCAGTCACCTTGGATATTATCAAAATCCTGAATCTTTTGATGTGTTCACTATCCATTTATGACCAAGCAGATTATCTGAAAATCATCTGTTTTTGGAGAAACTCAGCAGACCTGGCAACTGTGGAAAGAATGCAGAGTTAATGTTTCAAGTCCAGTGACCCTTCTCCTCTATATTTCTCTCCACTGGATGTTGCCAGACCTATTGAGTTTCTCCAGCAATTTCTGTTTCTGTTTCAGATCTTTAGCATCTGCTCTTTACTTTATCTGAAAAAATATCTGTTGGCTTCTTGGAAGCAGTGAGTTTTCAAGTCACTGAGCTTGGAGTCTCTAGTTCAGACAGAGAGGATCCGCACATCTTTCACGTTGATTGCACCAGGTAGATGAGGCTACCACTCTGTGGCTGCTCTAACCATCCTTGCCTGGGTTTATTAGAGCGTTCTGTGAAGCTTCAATGAGGGTGAAATGAAAAAAAATCTTTTTGTATGGTTTGACCTTCAGTGTTGGTTTTCTAAATGATGGAATCATCTTCCCAATTTCTCCTTTGATTGGTCTTCTGTCAGTTTCTCTGATGACTTTGAAACTATAATTTTCTGACCCCACTGCTGCAAACATTACTCAAACAATAGTATAATCAATGTCATGCACTAATATTGTTCCATATGTCCCAGTCAAAACACTCATGTTTCTGTTGCCATTACAGTGTCGTGACATGCCCTTTTCAAATGATTAGATCTTTCCCTGTATCTACTTCTCCCAGGGTTTGCTATTTCCAAAAATATCATGCCTCACATCATCTGCATTAAATTGGTAAGGTAACAAGTTTATTTTTTATTCTTTATTTTTTAAGTCTTTGGGAATTTAGAATAGTGGGAACGGAGGTCAGGGCAGTTGAATGTTCCTCCTGCAGAATGTGGGAGGTAAGGATCACCACTAGTGTCCCTGCTGACTACATCTGCGGGAAGTGCACCCAACTCCAGCTCCTTGAAAACCGCGTTAGGGAACTGGAGCTGGAGCTGGATGAACTTCGGATCATTCGGGAGAGAGAGGGGGTTATTGGGAGGAGTTACAGGGAGGTAGTCACTCCTCAAGTACAGGAAAAAGGCAGATGGGTTACGGTCAGGGGACAGAAAGGGAACCGGCAGGCAGGGCAGGGATCCCGTGTGGCCATTCCCCTCAACAATAAGTATACCGTTTTGGATACTGTTGCGGGGGACGACTTACCAGGGGAAAGCAGTGGGGCACAGGTCTCTGGCACAGAGTCTGTCCCTGCTGCTCAGAAGGGAAGGGGGAAGAGGAGCAGAGCATTAGTCATTGGGGACTCCATAGTTAGGGGGGCAGATAGGAGGTTCTGTGGGGACGAGAGAGACTCACGGTTGGTGTGTTGCCTCCCAGGTGCCAGGGTGCGTGATGTCTCTGATCGTGTTTTTGGGATCCTTAAGGGGGAGGGGGAGCAGCCCCAAGTCGTGGTCCACATTGGCACCAACGACATAGGTAGGAAGAGAGATGGGGATTTAAGGCAGAAATTCAGGGAGCTAGGACGGAAGCTGAGAGCTAGGATGAACAGAGTTGTCTCTGGTTTTGTTGCCTGTGCCACATGCTAGTGAGGCGAGGAATAGGGAGAGAGAGGAGTTGAACACGTGGTTACAGGGATGGTGCAGGAGGGAGGGTTTTGGATTCTTGGATAATTGGGGCTTTTTCTGGGGTAGGTGGGACCTCTACAAGCAAGATGGTCTTCACCTGAACCAGAGGGGTACCGATATCCTGGGGGGGGAGGGGAATTTGCTAAGGCTGTTCGGGTGGGTTTAAGCTAATTCAGCAGGGGGATGGGCACCAAAATTGTAGTTCGACTATAGAAAAGGTTGAGAGTAGGGTGGTCCAAAATAAAGTTTCAGGGAAGCAAGATGGCACCGGCAAGCAAGAAGTTGGTTTGAAGTGTGTCTACTTCAATACCAGGAGCGTCCGGAATAAGGTGGGTAAACTTGCAGTATGGGTTAGTACCTGGGACTTCGATGTTGTGGCCATTTCGGAGACATGGATAGAGCAGGGACAGGAATGGTTGTTGCAGGTTCCGCGATTTAGATGTTTCAGTAAGAGCAGAGAAGATGGTAAAAGGGACGGAGGTGTGGCATTGTTGGTCAAGGACAGTATTACAGTTGCAGAAAGGATGTTTGGGGACTCGTCAACTGAGGTAGTATGGGCTGAGGTTAGGAACAGGAAAGGACAGGTCACCCTGTTGGGAGTTTTCTATAGGCCTCCGAATAGTTCCAGAGATGTAGAGGAAAGGATAGCAAAGATGATTCTCGATAAGAGTGAGAGAGACAGGGTAGTTGTCATGGGGGACTTCAACTTTCCAGATATTGACCGGGAACACTATAGTTCGAGTACTATAGATGGGTCAGTTTTTGTCCAGTGTGTGCAGGAGGGCTTCCTGACACAGTATGTAGATAGGCCAACAAGGGGCGAAGCCACATTAGATTTGGTACTGGGTGATGAGCCCAGCCAGGTGTTAGATTTGGAAGTAGGTAAGCACTTTGGTGATAGCGATCACAATTCTGTTATGTTTACTTTAGTGATGGAAAGGGATAGGTGTATACCACTGGGCAAGAGTTATAGCTGGGGGAAGGGCAATTACGATGAGATTAGGCAAGATTTAGGGAGCATAGGATGGGGAAGGAAACTGCAGGGGATGGGCACATTAGAAATGTGGAGCTTCTTCAAGGAAAAGCTCCTGTGTGTCCTAGATAAGTATGTACCTGTCAGGCAGGGAGGAAGCTGTAGAGTGCGGGAGCCGTGGTTTACGAAGGAGGTGGAATCTCTGGTCAAGAGGAAGAAAAAGGCTTATGTTAGGATGAGATGTGAAGGCTCAGTTAGGGCACTTGAGGGCTACGAGGTAGCCAGGAAAGACCTAAAGAGAAAGCTCAGAAGAGCCAGGAGGAGACATGAGAAGTTGTTGGCGGATAGGATCAGGGTAAACCCTAAGGCTTTCTATAGGTATTTAAGGAATAAAAGAATGACGAAAATAAGATTAGGCCCAATCAAGGATAGTAGTGGTAAGTTGTGTGTGGAGTCAGATGAGATAGGGGAAACGCTAAATGAATATTTTTCAACAGTATTCACTCTAGAAAACGACAATGTTGTCGAGGAGAATACTGAGATACAGGCTACTAGACTAGGTGGGATTGAGGTTCACAAGGAAGAAGTATTAGAAATCCTACAGAGGGTGAAGATAGATAAGTCCCCTGGGCCAGATGGAATTTATCCTAGGATCCTCTGGGAAGCCAGGAAGGAGATTGCCGAGCCTTTGACAGTGATCTTTAACTCATCATTGTCTACAGGAATAGTGCCAGATGACTGGAGGATAGCAAATATGGTTCCCCTGTTCAAGAAGGGGAGTAGAGACAACCCTGGTAATTATAGACCAGTGAGCCTTACCTCAGTTGTTGGTAAAGTGTTGGAAAAGGTTATAAGGGATAGGATTTATAATCGTATAGAAAAGAATAAATTGATTAGGGATAGTCAGCACGGTTTTGTGAAGGGAAGGTCATGCCTCACAAACCTTATTGAGTTCTTTGAGAAGGTGACCAAACAGGTAGATGAGAGTAAACCGGTTGATGTGGTGTATATGGATTTCGGCAAGGCGTTCGATAAGGTTCCCCACAATAGGCTATTGTACAAAATGCGGAGGAATGGGATTGTGGGAGATGTAGCAGTTTGGATCGGAAATTGGCTTGCTGAAAGAAGACAGAGGGTGGTAGTTGATGGGAAATGTTCATCCTGGAGACCAGTTACTAGTGGTGTACCGCAAGGGTCGGTGTTGGGTCCACTGCTGTTTGTCATTTTTATAAATGACCTGGATGAGGGCGTAGAAGGATGGGTTAGTAAATTTGCAGACAACACTAAGGTCGGTGGAATTGTGGATAGTGACGAAGGATGCTGTAGGTTGCAGAGAGACATAGATAAGCTGCAGAGCTGGGCTGAGACGTGGCAAATGGAGTTTAATGCAGACAAATGTGAGGTGATGCACTTTGGCAGGAGTAACCAGAAGGCAAAGTACAGGGCTAATGGTAAGATTCTTAGTAGTGTAGATGAGCAGAGAGATCTCGGTGTCCATGTACACAGATCCTTGAAAGTTGCCACCCAGGTTGACAGGGCTGTTAAGAAGGCATACAGTGTTTTAGCTTTTATTAATAGAGGGATCGAGTTCCCGAACCAAGAGGTTATGGTGAAGCTGTACAAAACTCTGGTGTGGCCGCACTTGGAGTATTGTGTACAGTTCTGGTCACCGCATTATAAGAAGGATGTGGAAGCTTTGGAAAGGGTGCAGAAGAGATTTACTAGGATGTTGCCTGGTATGGAGGGAAGGTATTACGAGGAAAGGCTGAGGGACTTGAGGCTGTTTTCATTAGAGAGAAGAAGGTTGAGAGGTGACTTAATTGAAACATATAAAATAATCAGAGGGTTAGATAGGGTGAATAGGGAGAACCTTTTTCCTAGGATGGTGATGGCGAGCACGATGGGGCATAGCTTTAAATTGAGGGGTGAAAGATATAGGTCAGATGTCAGGTAGTTTCTTTACTCAGAGTGCAGTAAAGGAGTGGAACGCTTTGCCTGCAACGGTAGTAGATTCGCCAACTTTAGGTACATTTAAGGCGTCATTGGATAAGCATATGGACGTACATGGAATAGTGTAGGTTAGATGGGCTTGAGATCAGTATGACAGGTCGGCACAACATTGAGGGCCAAAGGGCCTGTACTGTGCTGTAATGTTCTATGTTTCTGACCATACAACAAACTCTCCTGAAATCTTGCACAACACACTTTGCAGAACTCATGACAAACAATGTATCCACCAGAGGTCAACCCAAACCAAAAACAAGAAGGGGACCGACACTGTCATCCCATGTACACTATCTACTTGACAGAAACATGAAAGCCAGGAGCAGGAGAAGGCCATTCAGCCCTTTGAGCTGGCTCTGTCATTCAATATAATCCCACTCAGTCCCATTTCTGCTTTCCCTTTGTTTCTACACTTTGATCTCTTTCGCCCTAAGAACTATATTTAACTCCTTCTTGAAAACATTCAATGTTTTGGCCTCAACCGCTTTCTGTAGCATAGAATTCCACAGGCTCCCGACTCTCTGAGTGAAGACATTATTCCTCATCTCAGTCCTACGTGGCCTATCCCACATCAATAGACTGTGACCCTGATTCTGGACTCCTCAGTCATCAGGTACATCCTTCATCATTCTCCAAGTTAATGAATGTCCACCTAAATTAATTGTTCTCTGTGTTGACCAATGTAGAATCTAAGCTTCTAAAACCTCCTCTTCTACCAGGTATCTCTAACCAGTTTTCAAGTGTCTCCTGACCACACCATTAACTCTATCTATTCCATTCACTCAATTCACTCAGTCACCTTTGCAAAGAAAAAAGAGCCATTAAATGTATCAAAACTTTACTTGCCTTCAATATATTGATCTTAGCTTTCCTTGATTTGCCCAAACATTGTTAAACAGCTAAGTCATCTTCTTTCAAAATATGTACCCCAGAAGCTTGTTCTACTTAAATTAGGTGGATTGGCCAGGCTAAACTGCACAGTACCGTCCAGGGATGTGCAGGCTAGGGTGGTTAGCCTTGGAAAATGCAGGGTCACAGGGATAGGGTGGGATGTTGCTCAGAGAGTCAATGCAGACTTGATGGGCCAAATGGCCTCTGTCTGCATTGTAAGAATTCTATGAATTGACCTGATGAAATTATATTTCTTCCCTTCATAAATAACCCTTCAACATCACATCTTCGATTTCCTGGGATATACTGAATTGACTCAGTCAATCAGTTGGAGCTGACCATTTTTGATCCTTTCATTACAATAGACAATAGGCAATAGGGCCAGGAGTAGGCCATTCAGCCATTCAAGCCAGCACCACCATTCATTATGATCATGGCTGATCATCCACAATCAGTATCCTGTTCCTGCCTTATCCCCATAACCCTTGATTCCACTATCTTTAAGAGCTCTACCCATCTTGTTCTTGAAAGTATCCAGAGAGTTGTCCTCCATTGCCTTCTGGGGCCGAGCATTCCATATATCCGCCACTCTCTGGGTGAAGAAGATTTTCCTCAACTCTGTTCTAAATGGCCTACCCCTTATTTTTAAACTGTGTCCTCTGGTTCTGCACTCACCCATCAGCGGAAACATGCTTCCTGCCTCCAGAGTGTCCAATCCCTTAATAATCTTATACATCTCAGTCAGATCCCCTCTCATCCTCCTAAACTCAAGTGTATACAAGCCCAGTCGTTCCAATCTTTCAACATATGATAGTCCCGCCATTCTAGGAATTGACCCCGTGAACCTACGCTGCCCTCCCTCAAATTTGGAGACCAAAACTGCACACAATACTCCAGGTGCGGTCTCTCCAGGGCCCTGTACAGCTGCAGAAGGACCTCTTTGCTCCTATACTCAATTCCTCTTGTAATGAAGGCCAGCATGCTATTAGCTTTCTTCACTACCTGCTGTACCTGCATGCTTGCTTTCATTGACTGATGTACAAGAACACCTAGATCTCGTTGTACTTCCCCTTTACCTGACTTGACTCCATTGAGATAGTAATCTGCTTTGGACACACATTTATCCACATTAAACTGCATCTGCCATGCATCCGTCCACTCACATAGCCTGTCCAAGTCACCCTGTATTCTCATAACACCCTCCTCACATTTCACACTGCCACCCAGCTTTGTGTCATCAGCAAATTTGCTAATATTACTTTTCATGCCTTCATCTATATCATTAATGTATATCGTAAATAGCTGTGGTTCCAGCACCAAAGCTTGTGGTACCCCACTGGTCACTGCCTGCCATTCCGAAGGGGGCCTGTTTATCACTACTCTTTGCTTCTTTTTTTTAAGCAGCACATGAGGAAGAAGTTTGTATTTGTCTTTGATGCTGATTAAGTCCAAATGGGGTAGAAAAAAAATCACCAAGCAAGTTTGGCAGAATGTTTCTGTTTGTCTATCTAATAGACCTCAGTCCCATATACAACTTGGCAAAGCAACAGCCTAGAACCTTTGTTCGAGCACATTAGGAGCACTGTGACAGATTTGGTGTCTGTATTGTTTTGTGAAAAGGTTGTGAAGGCATTAGAGAAAGTGTAAAGAAAGACTTGTAACAGAGCCAGACCTAGAGATTTTATCCACACAGACAGTAAATATTGAGGCCTGGCCCTATAGAGATCCTCAAAATTATGGAAGAGTTGGATACGGTGGAATAAAGGTGTTCTTTCTAAGTGCAGGAAAGATCATACATTTCATGTAATCACCAATTTATCCACTGGGGATTTCAGAAGAAAGTTCTCGACTGGTGAGAGGGTGTATGGTGAATAATTGAGGTGAATTGCGTAGATGCTAAATGGGGGAATATGGATAAACAGTTGAGGGCCAAAGTAGTTGATGTGGCTTGGGTTAAATAAAGGAAGTTAGGAGGAAATTCGGGAAGAATATAATTCCATACACCGGATGCCCTGCTCCTGTGTTGTATATATTACAAGAGGCCATTCTTACAGAGCTCCGAATTATCCTCAGTTTAGCTCCCCCACCTCGCTCTGCCCTGCACCTGTGGCCATTTTTTATGGGGTTATCAGGCCTCGTCCATCCCACCAGAACAGGACACAGGTCAGGTTACTCTTTAACCGAGGCAGCTTGGGTGAGGTGGCAAATTTCCCAACTTGAGACCATTGCCCTCCTTCCCAGAGGAGCAGCCAGTAACACATGATGACAGTTCCTGTGCTGTATTTCTGTCCCTTTCAATCTCCCCATCTCCTGCCTGTTAGAGAACCCTGTCACTGCATCATCAGGCTTGAGTTTCTCCTCCTCCCCAACTGCCCTCTCCCTAACCCCTCCCTCCCAACCACCTCCTCACCAACCTCCCCCCAACTGACCCCTCCCCAACCTCCTGCTCCCCAACAAACTCCTCACCAACCTCTCTCCAACTGACACCTCCCAACCCCTCCCTCCCCAACCATCTCCTTACCAACCGCCCCCCAAACTGACCCCTCCCCAACATCCCCCTCCCCAACCACCTCCTCACCAACCTCCCCACCAACCACCCCTCCTGAACCCCCTACCAAACCTCCCACTCTCTAACTTCATCCTCTCCAACCATCCCCTTCCTAAATCTCTCCCTCCCCAGGCTCTCCATCCCAATCTCCCCCTCCCCAGTCTCTCCATCCCCAGTAAGCACCCCCTCAATCGCTCCCATTCCCTAACCTCCCCTCACCCGCCGCCCCCTCCCCAACCCTCTTCTTCACCATCTACCCCTTCACAACCTCTCCTTTCCCAATCTACTCCTTCCCTAATCTACCCCTTCCCAATCTACTCCTCTCCCATTCTAACCCTCTCCTAGGGTAGAAATTGACATTGACTTTGAAAAGTATCCCTTAATTCTCTGACCTTTCCACAAGGACACTTCTTTCTGAATGCTCCATAGTCTTCACAGTGTTTTACCGGGTCACAGTTGCAAGGTTTTTGAATTATTTAGGGTGTAAATGGGATCGAGGTACACTATCTAAAGGAATGGTGAGAGTTTTGAGAAGCTGAACGGTCTTGCCATGCTTCTATCTCTGCTTCCTTTTTGTTTAAAAATTTGTTGAGAGAATGCGGGTGTCTCTGGGAGGGTCAGCATTAATTGTAATGAGCTCTAATCTTCTTCCAGTTTGAGCAACAGTTTATTCCCTCTCACTTCAGCTGGCTCTGTCCTACATTTTCACTCAGCCCTCAGTTTCCAGTGTCCGCGGGCCCCTTGTCACATAAATATTGGGTCCACCTTTCACAGAGGTCATGCTTTAGCATTGTTTTGTTGTTAACGTACTGGCATGGATGTGGGCCATTTGTTCTGCAGCTGACCCCTTGGAACTCACCCAGGGCTTTATTTGATTCTGTTCACCATTGCTTTTGGGAGACAAAAATAAGTTGGGCACTTCATTGTTGGATTTGACTTCAAACTGCCTGAGCTTGAAGTTGTCTGTAGGAAAAGGGATTGGATTGGAGATCCCTGCTTAACATTGCACTCAGATTAGTACACCAGAAAGTGACAGGTCAAGTAATGAGGAAGCCAAATGAAAATATTGATCAGGCAACTTGGCCTTCAGAGAACATCACCTTTAAATTCGGAAGTCTTGAGAGCATATCCCAGGAAATGTTGAGTTCCCAGTGAGAGTGAAATTTGTTAATTTTAATAAATAGGTTCCAGGGAGTGCTTTCCTGTTTAACGGCCGAGAGTGAGAAACAAAATTCTTACTCCTTAAATGTCATTTCTGAAGGCCAAAATGCAAGTTGCTAGTCACTAGGAAACTAAACGGTTGTCTACACAGTTAAAAGGGTGATCATAAGCCCGCAAGGTTTAGGAACTCAAGTTCAGAAGCTCCATCATTTGGGTGACACGGTGGCTCAGTGGTTAGCACTGCTGCCTCACAACACCAGGGACCCAGGTTCGACTCCCCCCTTGGGCAACTGACTGTCTGCATGGAGTTTGCACAATGCCTCTGCGGGAGTCCTCCGGTTTCTTCCCACTGTCGAAAGATGTGCAGGTTAGGGTGGATTGGCCATGGGAAATTTGGGGATACAGGGATGGGTCTGGGTGAGATGCTCTCTGGAGGGTTGGTGTTGACTTGATGGGCTGAATGGCCTGCTCCCACACTGTAGGGATTCTAAGGGGAATCGGTGCTTATTGACAAGTTCTCAGAAAGATTGCAACTTCAAGTAAACCTGTTGGGCTATACCCTGGTGTCGTTTGACTTCTGACTCTGTTCACCCCAGTCCAACTCTGGCAACTCCACATCGTAGCACATCCAGACAGTAATATCTCAAAGTGACTCCCGCGCAACACATGATGAGATGTTCAGTTGTGGAGTTGAGAATGGTCATTGTATTGCGGATTCCATAACAGACAGTGAGTTAGTGGAACCTTCACGGAGAATGTTAGTGAAACTCAGCAGGACAGGCAGCATCTATTGGAGAGAGTTAATGTTGTGAGCCTCTGTCGTGACTCTTCTTCAGGACTGAAGACAGTGAACCCCATGTTGTGATGCTGGTTGGGGCAGGAATTCTAGGAATACTTGCCAACCTTTGTTGGGCAGTGAGATGGGTTTGTAAGGCCATCTGATGTGCCATTATTGGTAAACAAGCTGGGCTCAACTGGACGTGATACTTCTGATGATACAACACAGCATTCAGTTCTGCATTGAAGCTAAAATTGTGATCAGAAATAATGGAAACTGCAGATGCTGGAGAGTCCAAGATAATAAAGTGTGGGGCTGGATGAACACGGCAGGACAAGCAGCATCTCAGGAGCACAAGAGCTGATGAAGCATTTTTCTGATGAAAGGTCTAGGCCCGAAACATCAGCTTTTGTGCTCCTAAGATGCTGCTTGGCCTGCTGTGTTCATCCAGCCCCACACTTTGTTATCCTGCATTGAAGCTAACACGAGATTTGTTGCTTGAATCTCAGGGTACAATTAAAGAGAAATATTTTTGCTCTTGAATTACTTACAGAACTGTTTCTTCCAGTTGAAGGTTGAGGAAAATGAATTATTAAAGGTTTCAGATTGCAGAATTCTTGACTTGGCATTAATTTTGAGTTTTGTTTTCCTCCGTCTTCAAATGTGTTAATTAATTTAATCAGCATCTGATATAAATGGTTAAGGACATTTCTGAAACATGGAAACCTCAACTTGATGTGTAATATCTATCTCAATTCATTAATGGGATGCAGGCCAACAGCTATTGCCCATTCCCTAATTATCCTCGAAGTTGGTGGTGAGCTGCCCTTGTGAACTCAACCAAATGGCTCGTGAGATTGTTCCAAAGGACAGTTGAGAGTCAACACATTGCTGCAAGTCTGGAGTCATGTGTAGTGCAGGTTGAGTTAGGGCAATAGATTTCCTTCCCTAAAGACCATTAATGAGTCAGACAGCTTTTATTTTTATGACAATTTGATAGTCTCCCAGTCATTAAGACTGACACTAGCTTTTAATTTCAGATTTATTGAACGAACTCCACGGCCTCCATTGTCAGTTTCAAACCCCTGTCTCTGAATTGCTGCTCCAGTGACATAGCCTCTATGCTACTGTACATCAGACAGTTGCTCTGATAAAGGAACACCTGAAATACTCATGCACATTCTAAAACATTGGGTTTTAGATTTCTGGAAATTCTGGGACAAGTTGTAGGTTCAAGGAGGTGGTCGAAAATATTGACGGGTTAGGTTTGCATGGTGTCTCAATAACTCCCCCCGGCCTCTCACCTTGAAAGAATTCTGCGTTCATCCAGTTCTAGTCTTGTGTATTCACTACTTGCTTTACCTTTTCATTCACATGTAACAGTTGGCAAATGTGTCCTCATCCATCTAAAACCTCAGCTCTGGGATTTCACCCCATCCCAATACCTCCACCTCACTGCTCCACTATTAAGAGGCAGCTTAAAATGCACCCACTCCTCCTAACCTGCCACTTTGATCTGGAGCCATAACGCCTGCATTAAACACCTCGAGGATGTCTCATTATGTTCAATGTACCATGTAAGTGCATGTTGCTAATAGCGCCTTTAACCTTCATTTCGGTGCAGAAGGTTATATGGAAGGGATCGAGTGAGCAAGACAGTGGCGGCTCAGAGAGAGTGGGAGTTTGGAGCTCACATGGGCAATGACAGTGTTAGCAACAAAAAAATCCTTAACCATGCACCTGACCGAGGAGAAACGCTCCAAAAGCTTGTGATTTCAAAAAAACCTGTTCGACTATAACCTGGTGTCGGGTGACTTCTGACTTTGTCCACCCAGGTCCGACAGCGGCACCTCCATATTATTTCATTCATCATTTAACATCCCATGGTGCCACACTGAGGCACCATCAAACAAAAATAGGCTAAGTGACCACACAGAAAAGGAATAGGCTAAGTGACCACACAGAAAAGGAATAGGCTAAGTGACCAAAAGATTTCCTTAAAGAGGGAGGGAGATTTTAAGGTTGTTTCCTGTGCTTTTCAAGGTTGAGATCAGTTGGCCTTTAACAAATAAATGTTGAGGTTTGTGGTCCGGTGCTCGTAAGGATAGTTCACAAGAATACCAGTTGCCCTGCAAGATGAAATGATTTATCCAAATGTGCCCTTTTTCAACTGTACGCAAGTTCTGTGCTGCCAAACAACTATTTAATAAAGGATACAGGAAAGTGTGGGAAGATGGAGGTGAGATAGCTCAGCCTTGACCTTACCGAAGAGCAGAGTGTGCTCAGACAGCAGAACAGCCGACTCCTACTCCAACTGTTACTGGGGAAAATTGTACTTCAGACTGAACACAGCAATAACCCTGTGTATGCACAGGCTGATTCCTGTCAGTCAATCTGCACACGCTGTCCTCAAAACCTGCTGAGGAGAGGCAGCCATTTGATGTAGAACTGTCTTTTTGTGATATTACCGTCCAATTCAGCTGGCTCCAGAAGACATGGGCTTGAACTGGAATGGCTTCTCCCAGGTTGCCTCTGGCCAGCTGCTTGACGAAATTATATGCAGGCTCAGCAGAGGATCTGTGACATTGATAAATGGCTCCCTCTGTAACTTTAAGAATTGTGTGGCAATTCAGCCAAATATACTAGGAACTTAAGTTGCCACAGGCTACAGTTTATCTCTTGTGTATGTGTATGCATGTGCCTCAGGCACTCTGTGTAATATCTCACCTTCATGCAAGTGTTAAGGCAACAGATGGAGAAAGTCTAGTATAATTTTTTTTCGAGTATTTCAGCCAAAATGCATGCAGTGTTTTCTTAGACTAAATATCTGATAATATGAGGAATCATGAAATCAGGGCCTAATTGATTAAGAAATAAAGGATTGGTTTATTTACAAAACAATAGATGCCTGAGAGTGATTTATAAACAGAATATTAGATATCAGGCAATGAATTATATACAGAATAAAAGTTAACTTCAGCTGTTTTCTAGATTAAAGATACGCGAATATGATTTACAGAACAATGTAGAAAGATGTGATTTATGAACAGAATAATGGATACCTGGGCATACTTTATAAACAGAATAATAGATGGACACCTGGATGTGGTTTGTGGAACAAAGCAGAAAAGTTTGATTTGTAAACAGAATAATAGACACCCAGGAGTGATTTCTGTACCGAATAATGTATCTATCTGTGATTTATATACATAATTATACATGCATTGGTGTAATTTAGATACAGAATAATAGAGAAATGGGCATGATTTATTTACAGAATAAAAGACGCTGCAGAGTAATTTATATCAGTATACATACAGTAAATGGACGGGAAAAGGGGGAGATAGGATTAATTAGGGACCAAAAAAGAGGATTCACACATTACAGCAGGTGTGGCTGAGATATGAAATGAATACTTTGCATCTGCCTATATCAAGGAAGTCAATGTTGCCCAGGTCACAGTGACAGAAAAGGACTGTTAGTCAATATTCAAGCTTAAAGTGGGCAAGGAGGAAGGATTGGGTAACTCTGTTAGTAGCTACCTTTGCAGACAATACAAAGCTTGGAAGAAGTATAAGTTGTTAGGAGGACAATGTAGAACTTCAAAAGGACGTTGACAAATTGGTGGAGTGGGCAGGCAGGCGGCAGATGAAGTTCAATGTGGGAAAAGCTTGAGGTGATGTATTTTAGTGGAAAAAGCTTGGAAAGATGTTTAAAACAAAATTTATTACTTTAAAAGGTGTTCGGGTATTGAAAAATCTGGGTGTGTATGTACATAGGGTATTAAATATGGCTGGATGAGATATTGGTTAGGTAAGGATACAGTACCCAAGACCTATTAATATTGGCATAGAGTATGAGAACAAGGAGGGTGTGCTAAATATATGGGACACTGGTTAGACCTCAGCTGGAATATTGTGTACATTTCTGGAGAACACACTGTTGCTCCTCATAAAAGGCTCAAGGATGAGACGGCACAGATTTAAAGTGAGTTGCAAAACAAGTGAATGTGACATGAGGTTTTCGTATGTTGCTGCAAGAGATTAGGGAGAGGAACACACAACCTGGAAGTATGGTGGAGGCAGGTTCATTTGTGACATTCAAGAGGCTGTTGGATGATTAATTAGGTAGAAACAATAAGCAGGGCTATGGGGAATGGGCAGGAGAATGGCACATAGACATGATACTCAACAAGGGAGCTTGTACAATGAGCCAAATGGCCTTCTTCCATACCCTCACTATTCTGTGATTCTGTGATTCTGTGACACATATACAAAATAATAAATACCTCAGTGTAATTTATATACAATGTAATAGATGCCCCAGTGTGATATGTTTACAGAATAATGGATATTTATGGTGGTACATGTACACAAGAATGGATATCTCTGTGTGATTTATGTACAGAATAATGGACACCCAGGTGATTGGATAATAGACACCCATAAATGTTTTAAATTCAGAATAATGGACGCCAGAGCACGGTTTATACATGGGATAATAGATATCTGGTTGTCTCATGTAGACTAATAGATATTAGTGAATTATTTTTGTACAATCTATATACCCATGTGTGATTTCTTACAGAGCACTGATTACTTTGGTGTGACTTATATGCAGAACAATAAATGCCCTGCATGCAGAATAATAGCTACCTGTGTGTGATACTCTGTACTGTGTAATAGATACCTGGGTGGAATTGATATCTAGTCTGAATTAATCAAAGGGAAAAAGATACCCAGAAGTGATTTGTACACAGAATGATACATATCTGGGCATGATTTACAGACTGAATAACTGTGACACATGGGTATCTAACATTCTGCATATCGAGCACACACTTAGGAAGCTATCGTCTTGTGAAAATCACATCAGGGTGTCTGCTATTGTGTAAATAAATCACACTCTGGGGCCTAATATTTCTGTATATGAGCATAAGTAAAATACTAGATACCCGGGTATGACTTATATTCAGAATAGTAGATAATGAGGAAAAGTTCTTACAGAAAACGTATACCACAGTGTGACGTATATAGGGAATAATAGATGGCAAGGAGCAGTTTATATATTGTGTAATAGATATCTGGGTGTGATATAGTTATAGAATAATAGATATCTGGGTGCGACATAGTTATAGAATAATAGATATCTGGGTGCGATATAGTTGTAGAATAATAGATATCTGGGTGTGATATAGTTATAGAATAATAGATATCTGGGTGTGATATAGTTATAGAATAATAGATGCCCAGAAATGATTAATATACAAAATAGTTGATGTGGATACAGAATAATAGATGCCTGGGTTTGAATATTGTAAAGAATAATAAATATATGGGAGTTATTTATGTCTCAAATAATAGCTATCCCAGACTAATTGATATACAAAATATTTAGAAACAGAATGGTGGATACCTGTGTGTGATCTTAATGCAGAAAAATAGTTACCTAAGATGAATTACAAAGAGGATAATAGTTATCTGGGTCTAGCTCAGGAACAGAAAAATTAGAAACAGGTAAGATTTAGAACAGAACAATATGTATCTGGCTGTGATTTATATTCAGAATAATAGATTACTGAGGCAGGGGTGTATGGTGACTCAGACTGGTAATTGAAAATTCAGGGTATTCAATGTTCCAGGTAAATAAGCAAACATGTAAAGGAGATGGGGCAGCTTTATTAATAAAGGATGGTGTCAGTGGTGGGGTAGTGTAGTGATTTAGGTGCAGTAGATCATGATTTGGAATCACTTTGGATGGAAATAAGGAAATAGGAAGGGAAAGGTATGTTTGAAAATCATCTATATGACCCTGAATAGTGGCTTCACTATATTATTCTGCATGCAAATAAACACCAGAATATCTATTGTTCTGCATATAAGTAACACCAAAGTAACCATTACTCTGTCATAAATCATACACAGCTACCTAGCATTTTGTAGATAAATAACTCACTCTATTAGTCTGTAAGAAAATGATAACCTGGTATTTGTTATTCCATGTATAAACTGTGTTTGGATATCTTTTTTGAATATAGCTACCTGTGTATAATATTATGCACCGAATATAACCATTAGAAGGACAGTACGATAATCATCGGTAATTTTATTCAGCCTATTGACAGGACAAATCAGCAGCTAAGAAGGTAAATGGAATGTGGCCCTTTTTTGCTCGGAGATGGGCCATTAACACTAGGGAAGTCCTGTCACAACTCTGCAGGACATTAGTGAAGTTCAGTTGAAGTATTGAAGTACGGCATGCAGTTTTTGTCCCGTATTTAAGAAAGGGCATATTGGCATTGGAGACATTTCTAAAGAGATCCATTAGACTGATTCATGGGATGAAGGGGTTGGTTTGTTAAGAACAGCTAAGCAAGTCAGGCCAATACATGTTGGAGTTAGGGAGAATGAGGGGTGATTTTATTACAACATGCAAGTTTCTGAGAGGGTTTGATGCTGAGAAACTGTTTTCACCAGTGGAGAAACCTCAAACTACGGGACAGATTTACAGAATTAGGGGACACTAATTTAAAACTGATATGCAGAGGAATTTCTGCTCCAAAAGATTAGTGAATTTCTGGAATTCTCTAACCCACAGTGATGCAGGGGCTAGATTACTCGAAGCATTTAAAGAGAAGGGTGATAGATTTTTGAAAAATCGGAGCGTTGAGGGCTACGAGGATCTGGCATGAGACCTGAGGCAGATCACCCATGATCTTATAGAATGATCCCGGATCTCCTGGCACAGAGACAGGCATACTACCTGTACATCACAGGAACCCACTGGTTGATATAATGATATTCTAATGTGACTTTTTTATGGATTAATGAATGCCTTGGTGTGATTTATATGTGGAATAATAGATAATTGGGCTGTGATTTATTAATGTAGTAATAGATACCCAAAGCATATTTTTCAATAAAAACCGAAGGCGTCATTGTTTTGCCAGACCTTGGGACTCATTAAAGAGAGATGGCTGATGGTGGGTTTAGCCAGAGGATCACCATGCCTCAGGGAAGGGAGAGATTTATAAGGACTTTCCTTTGTGGTATCCCTAGCTTGTTGTGGAAAGTGAACCCAAGCTGGTGATCTTATAAACCAGCTGCCCTGCCTACTGGGCTAACCTACCTCAGGATGTGGTTTTTACAGGAAATAACTGATACCCGGGAGAGATTTTTGAAGGGAACACTGAATGTTCCATGAGTGAATGATATAGAGAATAATAGAACTCCTGAGGGATTTATTACAGTCCACGGAATGCTGGACAACCAAGGGTTTTGATACCACATGTGAGGTTGACATCTCAGTGTCGTGGAGGGAGTGCTGCATTGTTGGAGATATCTTCATTCAGAGGAGACAAGAAACTAAAGCCTCAATTGGAGGTAAACGATGTCATGGTCACTCTTTCTCAGGGGATTGGCGCAGGGTGGGACATGAGGTGTGTGTTCGCTTCAGAGTCCTGGCCAACATTTGTCCTTCAAACAACTCACTGCAAAATGACCATCTGGTCATTTTAATATTGCTCTTGGTGAGGGCTTCCTGTGTGGAATCTGATCTGCAAATTTCCTGCATCACAACTGTGAAAGCACACCAAATGTGTTTTATTCACCATCGGCATTAGAACATGTCCTAATGTGCTGCTCTGCTCTGTTCAAAGCAGTTCTTAAACTTATAAGAGTACAGAAAAGATTTACAAGGATGTTGCCAGGATTGGAGGGTTTCAGCTACAGGGAGAGGCTTAATAGACTGGAGCTATTTTCCCTGGAGCGTTGGAGGCTGAGGGGTGGCCTTGTAGAGGTTTATAAAATCTTGAGTGCACGGATTGGGTGAGTAGCCAAGGTCTTTATCCCAGGGTAGGGGAGCCCACAACGAGAGGGCAAAGGTTTAAGATGAGAGGGGAAAGATTTAACAAGGACCTGAGGGGCAACATTTTCACGCAGAGGGTGGTGTGTGTATGGATTGAGCTGCAGAGGAAATAGTGGAGGCTGGTACAATTATAATATTAAAAGGTATCTGGATGGGGATATGAATAGGAAGGGTTTAGAGGAACATGGACCAAACGCAAGAAAATTAGATTACATTGGATTGGGATGGCTGGTTGGCATGGATGAGTTGGACCAAAGTTGCTGTCTGACTCGATAACTCTAAGTCATCCTTCCTGTCACGTTGTTTCATGACTGTGTTTTTAAAGAGGATAAAACCAAGCTGGATGACAAAGTGTGGAGCTGGATGAACGCAGCAGGCCAAGCAGCATCTCCACACCAAGCTGGATGGTTTTGTCTATTGGAACTTCCAGAATTGCGGCCATTTCCATTTATTGTGATTATTTATTCCTTGTCCGATCACAGAGTGCTCGAGGTCGTCTTAAACCTGCAGCTGATGTGATATGCAAATTAGTGGTGTGTGGCTCATGGCCTTGGGAGAGCTAGCCGCTTTTTCCATTCCTGGTCAAAGTGTGTATTTTTCAGTTGGAGCTTGATCCTAGTTCCTGTTACTGCGCATACATAATACAGACCTGGCTTCAGACTATGATCAATGGCTACCTTAACCAGTTTAATTTTGGTCTTTCACACACAATCTTAATTACCCAAATGCTCACCGGAAACATTTTATCTTCACTCCTATGTGCTCTGAACATCCTCTGAATTGACTCTGTAATGACGCTGTTTACGTATTCGACACAAAGTGAGGTTCAGTTTACCACAGCAGGAAGATGACCATTCATCCAACCACTCACTCTAGAGGATGGGAACAGAATGAGACACTGGTTGCCCATCGAGCCATCTCCTTAGCATTATCCTCAACCCTTTTCCTCGAGAGAAGTCCCTCAAATTTACTGATGTTCGATCTCCATCTCATTTGTTTATTCACTCATGGGTCCAATTATGGCTGGCCCAGTATTTCTTGCCAATCCCTTGAGAAGGTGATGCTGAGCCGGCTTTTTGAACTGCTCCATGTGCTCTAGGTTGGCCTACGATGCTGATAAAGAGGGAATTTCAGGACTCTGACCCAGTGACAGTGAAGGAATGGCGATAGATTTCCAAGCCAGGATGGTGAGTGGCTTAGAGAAGAACTTGCAGGGGCGCTCTCATGTATCTGATGCCCTTGTCCTTGTAGATGGAAGTGGTCATGGGTTTGGAAGATGCTGTCTGAAGGTCTTTGGTGAATTTCTGCAGAGCATCTTGTAGATAGTACACACTGCTCCTACTGAGCGTCGGTGGTGGAGGGAATGGATGTAGTGCCAATAAACTGGGCAGCCTTGTCCTGGATGGTGGCAAGCATATTCCATCACATTCCTGACTTGTGCCTTGCAGATAGTGGACAGGCTTTTGGGAGTCAGGAGGTGAGTTATGTGCTGCAGGATTCCTAGCCTCTGACCTGCTCTTATAGCTACTGTGTTTATGTAGCAGCTCCAGGACGAGTTTCTGGTCGATGGTCAAAGGATAGAAACATAGATAATAGGAACATGAGTAGGCCATTCAGCCCCTCACACCCGCTCCACTGATTACAAACTCAGTACCATTTTCACTCTTTCTCCCCATACCCTGTGATCCGTTTAGCCCTAAGAACTATATCTAACTCCTTCTTGTAAACATTCAATGTTTTGGCCTCAACCGCTTTCTGTGGCAGAGAATTCCACAGGCTCCCCACTCTCTGGGTGAAGACATTTCTCCTCATCTCAATCCTAAATTGTCTACTCTTTCCCCTTAGACTGTGATCCCTGATTCTTTGCTCCCCGGTCATCGGGAACATCCTTCCTGCATCACCCGATCTAATCCTATCAGAATTGTACAGGCTTATATGAGATGCTCCTTCATTTGTCCAAACTCCAGTGAATATAGTCCCTAGATGATCCAGTCTCTCTTCACACGTCAGTTCTGCCATCCAAGGAATCAGTCTGGTAAACCTTTGCTGTGCTCCCTCCATCACGGGAACATCCTTCCTCAGATAAGGAGACCCCAAACTACACGGAATACTCCAGGAGTGGTCTCACCAAGGCCCTGTACAATTGTAGTAAGACATCCCTGCTCCTGTCCTTGAATCCTTTCCCAGCGTGCCATTTACCTTCTTCATTCCCTGTTGCACCTGCAACGCTTACTTTCAGTGACTGGTGTACAAGGACACCCAGGTCTCGTTGCAGCTCCACCTTTCCCAAACTTCCTCCATTCAGATGATAATCCACCTCCTTGTTGCTGTGGGTAACCTCACATTTATCCATGTTACACTGTATCTGCCATGGATTTGCCCACTTACCTAACTTGTCCAAATCACACTGGAGCTTTTGGTTTTTCGAGGAATTTTCCACGTTGATGCCAACGCTTGAGTTGTACTGAAACAGCTTGGCTAGGGGTGTGGTAAGTTCTGGAGCACAAGTCTTCAGTACGATTGCCAGAATGTTGTCGGGGCCCACAGCCTTTGCAGTATCGCAGTTTCTTGATATGACGTGGAGTGAATGGAATTGGCTGGAGGCTGGTATCTGTGAAGCTGGGGACCACTGGAGGAGGCCAAGGTGGATCATCCACTGATCATTCTGATGGAAGGCTTACTACTGGATGTGGGTTCAGTAGCCCGACTAAGTAATCCCCTCAATGAACCTCTCTTTCTTCCTTTAAGATGTACTGTAAAGCACTGAGCTTCGGTCCCAACATCTCCTAATGTGTCTCAGTATTAATTATTATTAATCTATCAATTTTATTTGATTATCACTTCTTGTGAAGTGCCTTACTCTGGCCAAGGTGCTCTATAAATGCAAGGTGTTGTTGTTGATCACATCGCTGTGCTCCTTAGGCGTTATTGACACCCATGGCTGTTGATAACCATGGCATTAGTGAGGCTAAATAAACACAGAGCTGCTGCCAAGATGCTGGAAGCTGGTAAGGACCTGCTAATTACCTGGAGGTAGCAAGGAACAGCGTTTTGTGTCACCAGTTGGCACTTCATTGGAGCTAACCCATACCTGATGGAGCAAAAACAGAAATTGCTGGAAAGGCACATCAGGTCTGGCAGCATCAATGGAGGGGAGTCAGAGTTAATGTTTTGGGTCCAGTGACCCTTCCCCAGAAGCAATGGTAGCTAGGAATACATTGCATTCCATTTTAACCCACCATCCTGTTCCCCGACCAACATCTCCGTCTCTGGCTTGCCGCAGTGAAGCTCAGCATAAGCTGCGAGAACAGCACCTCATTTCCCGCTTGGGAGCCCTGCGGCTCTCTGAACTCACTATCAAGTTCAATCATTTTAGGGCTTGAGCTTCTCTCCTGTCCTTACACCAACCCCCACACACCAGGCCTTGTTATCACATGGTCTGTTTTTACACACTTAGCATCGTTAGCCACTAATTTTCCACTAATAGTGAATCATTCTCCAAGGCTGACCATTATCCACACCTTTATCTGTCCAAATGTTGTTTTCTCTCTTCGGGCTCTACCCCCACCTATCGCTTAGTCCTTACACTCTCTCCCCACTCCGTCTTCTGTGTATAAACCAACAGTTCCCCAGCTACCATCAGTTCTGAGGAAGGGTCACCAGATCCTTAAGGTTAATTCTGATTTCTCTCCACAGACACTGCCAGACCTGCTGAGCTTTTCCAGAAATTTCTGGTTTTTTTTCTGACTTCCAGCATCTGCAGTTCTTTCGGTTTTTATTTCTACCTGATAGAGCTTGTGATGGCTGTCTCACTGAGCCCTGTGCCTTCTACAATCCAGTCGAATGGAATGAACCCTTCCGGTGCTAGCCCCTGGTTAGATAGGACCATCACCTCAGCTGTTAGTATACACCCGTCTTTGCCTGGAGAGGAACTGGGATGGTTATAGACAGGCTGCATTGAAAATACTTGAGTGCGCTCGCTGGTGCTGTCACAATCTGCAGTGCTGATTATGAATCTCCCCGATGAAGGTGTTAGTGAGGCAGTGGCATGATGACTGCCTTTTATTCTGGACCCTGGGGCTGCTCTCTTTGTAGTTGCAGCAGTCACTAGGGGCAGCCAGTTTCACAAACACGCTGACGCCCAGGAAGGTGTGGAACATGGATAAAAGCACTCCTCAGTGTTGACTCATCCTTGTGACTCAATTCCATTCCATTTTCTTGAGCTGACAGCGTCATAAAACCTTACTGCACAATGAAGGGCCATTTTGTCCATTGTGCCCATCAGCAATTAATCTCTGTTCCCAGGAACCCTGAAATCTCCTCTTCTTGAAAACTTTATCTGCTTCCTTTTTGAAAGTCTTTATTCAAAATTTATTTCCACCGCAATTTCAGATCCTGCGCTCGCCATTACGGCAACAATGGCTCAGTGATGATCAGGAATATGTGTGCGGGGGATCATGACTGTCAGGGCAGAGTTGGGGAGGTGTGGCCAATGATGGTCAGAACAGGGCAGGGGAGTTCAGTGATGGTCAGGACAGGGTGGGGGGCTGTCAGTAATGGTCAGGAATAGGTTGGGCGGGTGAGCCAGTGCCTGTCAAAACTGTGTGGGGGAGGGTCAGTGATGGTCAGCAGAGGTTGGGGGGGAAGGTCAGTGATCATAAGGAAATTAAAATTAACTGATAAAGAAATAACATCTTGTCCTCCCTGCATGATGCCAGTAGTCACATGGTATAATCATAATGGTGTTATCGATCCCAGCGATCAGTCTGCATTGATGAGCCTCCAACTGATCAGACGTGAGGGAGGGAGAGTGCGGACAATAGCTCTGCAGGTGGCATTTCCTACCATCTGCCTACCATACAATGGAGTGACATTGGGTCACAATTTCATTGCTGGTGTGACATGAATCTAATAGACATTGGGACCATCTCATTGTCTGATTGGATCAAAGTTTGGCTTTTCATAATTAGCACAGCACAGACTGCACTCAGCCAATAAAAATGACTGCTGATAGATGTGATCCTGCAATTGGGGAACATTTGCCAAACAATCCCAAGTGTGCGAAGCACCTCAGTTGCAACTAATGACCAACACAGCTTTCAGCTTTCAACTTGCTGGAAGTAACACACTTTCACACACAGGGCAATGCTCTCTGCAAGCTAGAGGAATATGTTCAAGACTTGCACTGCGTAAACTGTGGTTATTTGAACTTTGGCAATTCTTATGTTTGTTCTGATGAGTGCCAGACAGAAAGATTCAGCAAAACACGGTGCAGAGCTGGACGACCACAGCAGGCCAAGCAGCATCAGAGGAGCTGACGTTTCAGGCCTAGAACCTTCTGGATCCCCAAAATAACACCTTCTGTAATAAATCTATCAAATTTGCATTTGAAGGAATCAGTATTAACAGCTCCCATCATATCCCAAGGGAACCATTTCCACAGACTAGGTTATTTCCTGCAATAATGCTTTAGTGAATCAGTTTTGTTAATTCAGGCCCGAAAAGCTGAGGCTGTGTCCTCAAGGTGAAAGTAGTCATCACTGTGGACATTGTCCAATCCTTTTGATTCCTACACAGCAGCGTCTGGCAACCTTTGGCCATTTGACTCCTCCTCCCCTCCCCTCCCCTCCTCTCCTCCACCCACTTCTCCACTCCCCCTCCTCTTCCCCATCCCCTCCCCTCACCTCCTCCCCTCCCCTCCCATCCTCCCCCCCACCCTCCTTTCCACTCCCCTCCTCTCCCCCATCCTCCTCTCCACTCCCCCCACTCCTCTTCACCTCCCTTCCTCTCCCCCCTCTCCCCAGCTCCCCTCCTCTCTCCCCTCCTCAACCCCTCCCCTCCCCACTCCTCCTCTCCCCCACACCACTCCCCCATCTCTCAGCCCCTCCCGTCCTCTCCCCCTTCCTTGTCAGCCCTCCTCTCCCCCCTCCCCCCCTCCAGCCTCCTCATCTCCCCCCTCCCTCCTCCCCTCTGCTCTCCCTCCTCCTCTCCTCCTCTCCCCACCTCTCTCCCACTCCCTTCTCTACCCCCTCCCCTCCTCTCCACCCCCCTCCTCTCCACACTCTCCTCTCCCCCCCTCCCCTCCTCTCCCCCATCCCCACCCTTCCCCCCGCAGCCCCCCACAATTCCACTGATTGACTTCAGGCAGTGAAACCAAGAAAACAAACTGAACTCAGAATGCGTGACTTTGCTTAGAAATATAGTTCCCATTCTCCATTTTGGTTTCACTGCTGCCCCTGACTTTGAGCGGAATTGAACATACCTGTTGTAATACAGAGAGGTGAAATGCTGCTCACAGTGAGCTAAAGCCTTTCTGTGTAATGTGGTGCTGAGGACCTACTCAGTTACTCCCATCTGTCCAAGAGCATGTTCATCCCCAACCTCACAATGCATTGATCTCCTTAATATCTCTAATTGTCAGCATTGAGTGCACGATTATAGATCATTGACTGAGATCGATGCACACACCACAGGATCCTTTCTGATTTGGTTTGGCTTCCTAACTTTCTCTCTCCTGTTCCTCCTTCTCTCCCGGGGTGCGGGGGGAAGGGTGGGGATGGGGGAGAGGAGGGGAGGGGGGAGAGGAGAGTGTGGAGAGGAGGGGAGGGGGAAGAGAAGGGAGTGGGAGAGAGGTGGGGAGAGGAGGAGGGAGGAGGAGAGGAGGAGGGAGAGCAGAGGGGAGGAGGGAGGGGGGAGATGAGGGGGCTGGAGAGGGGGGAGGGGGGAGAGGAAGAGTGACAAGGAAGGGGGAGAGGATCAGATTGGAAAGGGGTCCATCCATCGCAGCTTCTGAAATGTTTCTGGGGCTGTTGAATACTAATGCCCAACCCCAGGGGAAGCAGCGAGTGTCTCAGCTCCAGGCATTTTGGACCTCGACTGACCTGCAGTCTCTGTTTGCGGCAAAACGAGAGAATGCAGGCAAAAGGTGATTCTGCAGCTCTAAACATGACATGCTATTGGACACTAGGAAACAAGAAATTAGGCTTAGGGTTTGAGACGTTGCTAGACTTCTTTTATCCAAGGTGTTAAGGCTTATGGGGTGAAAACGAGGATTTGGAGTCAGCTGTCACTGAATACTGGAGCAAATTAGGGGGCTGAATGAAAGGGTAGTGTGCTGCATTATAGCATGTAAATAAATTTTTTTGGAGCTACTGAGGGTCAGACACTGGTCACTCTAAGAGGAGGGGCAGTTTACCATTCAAGTGTGTTCACATGTAAGACAGTAATCTGCAGGGTACAAAGATCTCCCTTCTTTAAAGAATATGTATATCTGTCTGTGTCTGTGTGGGTGTGTCTCTGTGTTTGAGGTTCTTGTGCCTGTGTGTCCCTGACTTCAAGGGTCTGATAGTCTGTGTGTTTGAGTGTGTCTATGTTTCAGTGTCTTAATGTCTATGCATCTGAGTGTGCCTGTGTCTGTGTGTGTGTGCGTGAGTGTGTGTGCATGTCTGTGTGTGTGTGCGTGAGTGTGTGTGCATGTCTGTGTCTGTGTGTTTATGTGCGAATGTGTGTCTGTGTGTGTTTCTGTGTGTGCATGTCTATGTATTTGAGAGTGTGCCTGTGTGTGTGTATGTGTGTGAGAGAGAGTGCCTGTGTGAGTGTGCCTGTCTCTGTGTGTGAGTGTGTGTGTCAGTCTGTGTGAGCATGTGTCTGTGTGAGTGTTTTGGTGTTTCTGAGCATATCTGAATGTGTCCGTATCAGTATCTGAGTGTGCTGTGTATCTCAGTGTGCCTGTGTTTGTGGAAGGTGCCCACGTTCCTGAATGTTGTCTGTGTCTCTGTTTCTGAGTGTGCCTGTGTGTATGTTCCTAAATTTGTCTACGCCTATGTTCCTGACTGTGTGTATGTTCCTGAGTGTACCTGTGTATGTGTCTGTGTTCCTGAATGTCTGTGTGTTTCTGAGTGTGTCTGTGTTCCTCAGTGTGTGTGTGCCTGTGTTCCTGTGTGTGTTCCTGAGTGTGTATGTGTTCCTCAGTGTGTGTGTGCCTGTGTTCCTGAGTGTGTCTAAGTGCAGTTCCAGCCCCCACGCTCCATTGTAGGCAGAACCCATGAAGCAGCTCAAACCACTGGCTGGACTCCAAGGATGAGGTTACAAGTAGGAATTATGCGAACAAGCCTATTCCCCTGAATGTAAAAGGTTAGGGGTGATTTGATTGAAGTTTCTAAGATTGTCGATTGGACTCACAAAGAGAAGCTGCGGTTGAGGAGTCAGGAATGAGGAGAAGAAGTCTCAAAGGTACAGCCAGATCCTTCAGGATTAAAATTAGAAAGCATTTTGATATGCAAATTTGGCAGAAATCGGAAACTTTCTTCAGGAAATGGCAATTGATGCTACTTCAGTTGTTAATGTCAAAACTGACGTAGTTGGAGTTTTGTTGTCCAAGGTGCTCAGGAGTATAGGGCGAAGGTACAGATTTGAAACCAGCTCTCACTAAATGGTAGGACTGATTCGAGGGGCTGAATGGCCTGCTGCTGTTCTTATCTTCCTGTGTTTGGTGGCTGCCACCTCGAGCATAGTCTCAGTGAGTGGAAACTGAGGGTCCAACTTGAAATCCAGTGGGATACTCACGACGGATTCATCTGATCCCTTATAATGGGATCCCGGATCAGCCAGGCTCTTCATAAAGGGCGAATTGGACTGGAAACCCTGTTTGTGCTTAAAGAAAAATAAACCCCTCATTTTTAGTTTAGTTTTTAGCTTTTTTTTACAAAATGTGATTGCAAGGCAAGATAGAGGAAGGACACAGATGCACACACACACGCGCGCACACACACACACACACACACACACACACACACACACACACACACACACACACACACACTCAGACACAGTCATACACATGCACAGAGACACACACACATACACACATGCTCAAACACACACACACACACACACACACACACACAGACACACACACTCACACAGACACACACACACGGTCATACACATGCACGCAGACACACACACATACACACTTGCTCAAACACACACACACACACACACACACACACACAGCACACGGTCATAGACACTTGCACATAGTCACACACACACACACACACACACACACACACACACACACACACAGTCACTGTCAGGCAGGCACAGACACTCGTGTATAATCACATACACACATACAGTCACACAGAGACACAGACATATTCAGCCGCACAAATGCATACACACAGTCACAGATGTAAGGCACAGGCACACAGATCTGCACAAGAAATACACATACACACACACATACACACACACACACACACGCGCGCGCGCGCACACACACATGCACACACACACACATACACACACACAGACACACACACACACACACACACACACACACACACACACACACACACACATGCAAAACAATCTATTTATTGGCTTGGAAGACAGAAACCCCAGGTGATATATTCTGCTCCATTCAATCGTTGCTGAGTTTGCCCAGTGTGGGAGCAGGTAAAATCTTTGCATCCTGTGGCTGTCATTTGTACCACAGCAGGGTCTGTCTTTTGATTCAGCGTGCTGTATGTTCACTGAATCTCATTACTGGACATCTGAAGAAGCGATGAGCCTTAGTTATCAGCCCTAACAATCTCAAAACACATGAGTCTCCAATAATTTGCTGCTCTGCTTCCACTGAACAATGGAAAATTACTTGCATTTCTGTAGTGCCTTTCATGACCCTTCTCTATCTTGATGCTTTTCTGCAGCAAGGGTCAGCTATGAGCTCTGGAGGGATTTGAGAGTTTCTACTTATTTACGATGTTTCTAATGATAGGGTGCTCAGTAATCAGAGGAAACACTGATTTCAAATACAGGCATGAGAGCCCTGGGGAACATGAACTTGTTTTTATACAGAATATTGTTCCAGGATACACTCCCTGAAAGGATAGTGGAAGAAATTCAACAATAACTTTCAAATGGGAATCAGATAAGTACTCAGAAAGGAAATATTTGCAGGGCAAAGGACTAACGAAGAGAATGTAGGACTAATGGGATAAGTATCTCAGACTGCAGCACACCACAATGATTTGACCAGCTTCTTGATGCCTTTTAAGATTCGATGATTCCATTGATGTGTTCATTGAGGCTGAGGCTGTATCACGAATCATGTTCCTATTATAACACAGAACCACTCTAGTGAATGTCAAATCATTGTTCTGTAAAAGAATATGTGCCATTTTGATGACAATGAATCATTGTAGGCTAGCAGGACACAGCCATTCCGAGATTAGCTGATGAAATTGCCGATTGGAGTTTCAGCCATTTTTAGGAAAAACATGATGTCTTTCACCATCCAGAATCCAGAATCCAAGTCTGACGGTTATTTTTGGGAATTTTGCAGCACGTAAGCCATCTCCTGACTTAGAAAAACCTTATCACCATCTACAAGGCGTGTGTCAGGATTTGGAATACACTCTCCTTGTCAGGAATTGTAAAGGTCCAATGGTCTACAGGCTCAACATCGTCCAGGACAAGGTAGCTCCTGCTTCATTGGTAACCCCTTCACCACTGCCACTCAGGAGCAGCGCAGTGTGCCATCAGCAACATGTTCACCAAGGCTCCTTAGGCAGCACTTTCTAAACCTGAAACCCCTCCCTCATTACCCAGAAAGAAAAGAGCAACAGAGACATGGGGCCACAGCCTGCAAGTTCCTCCCTTCACCATCCTGACTTGGAAATATGTCACTGTCCCTTCGGTGTCGCTGGATCAAAATCCTGGAATTCCCTCCCTATTGGCTTTGTGGGTCAACCTGTAGGTGGAGTGCAGCGGCTCAAGAAGGCAGCTCACCCCCACCTTCTCAAGGGGTAATTAGGGACGGGAAGTAACTGCTATCCTTCTGGTGATGCCCACATCCTGCTCTGTGCACTTGATGATGATGATGTCGACAGGCACAGTCTTGTTGTCAGCATGCTGGGGTCGGGAATGACGGGAGGAAAATGCCATTTTTCCTGTTCCTGCTCAGAGATGCATCCTGCAAAGCTATGGCTTGGCTGAGCGGACTGCTTTGTCCTGGACGGTGTCGAGCTTCTTGAGTGTTGTTGGGGCTGCACTCATCCAGGCGAGTGGGGAGTGTTCCATCGCACTCCTGACTAGTGCCTTGTAGGTGGTAGACAGGCTTTGGAAAGACAGGAGGTGAGTTACTCACTGCAGGATTCCTAGCCTCTGAGCTGCTCTTATAGCCACTGCTGTTGAATGGTCAGTCCAGTTTCTGGTCAATGGAAACCCCCAAATAAAGTTAGCAGCATGGCATTTGATGATGGCAGTGCCAGTAGAGTATCAAGTTGGTTGCAGTCTGTCTTAGAGGACTAATGGTAATTGAACAGCCAAACCCCTGATGCTGTCCACTTCTAGCTGCATGTGGCTTGTTATATTCAGACATGGAGCAGCGCAGCTAACAGCCTGGGCATTGTGGGACAGGACCTATGAGCAAAACTGAGAATCAGTCCCTGGTTGTGATCATACAAACTCAGACCAGAGACAGTGAGAGACTGAATGTTTGTTTGAAGCCTCTTGGGTCAGTCAATTGGAACAAGAAGGGAGACGCATGAGAAAAACCAGACTGGTTTCTGGGATGGTAGGACTGATGCATGAAGACAGACTGGACCAGTTGGGATTGCACTCTCTGGAGTTTAGAAGAATAAGGGGGAATCTCATAGAAACCTGTAAAATTCTAACAGCACCAGACAGTGTAAGCATAGGGATGCATGGTCTTGATGACCGGGAGTCCAGAGCCAGGAGTCATGGTCTGAGGACACAGGGTAGGCAATTTAGGACTGAGATGAGGAGAAATGTCTTCACCCAGAGAGTGGGGAGCCTGTGGAATTCTCTGCCACAGGAAGCAGTCAAGGCCAAAATATGGAATGTTTTCAGAAAGGAGTCGAATATTGTTCTTAACAGATAAAGTGATCAAAAGTTATGGGGGACTGAGGTAGATGATCGGCCATGATCACATTGAATGGTGGAGCAGTCTCGAAGGCCTGAATGGCCTCCTCCTGCCCCTGTTTTCAATGTGAATATGAAATATTCAATGACCTCGCGCTCTCCCTCACGGTATGTCCTTAGGGCTACGTGTGTGAGAGCAGAAAGCGTAAAGTGACCACATCATGACAATACAGTTTGTGAGCAAAGACATCTCACTAATCTGCAGAACATGATTGCAGATAGAGAGTGAAACTAACTGTAGTCACTGTCTAACTGTAGACACTGTATAACTGTAGTCAGTATATAACTGTAGTCACTGTACAACGGTAGTCAGTATATAACTGTAGTCAGTGTATAACTGTAGTCAGTATATAAATGTAGTCAGTATATAACTGTAGTCAGTGTATAACTGTAGTCAGTATACAAGAAAGACTCTTGTTATTTCTGATGAATAGTAGTTTTTACTGAGACATCTATCTTGTAATGATAAAAATCTCTTGAAGCAAAAATAATGCAATTAGATTTTTTAGGGGCATTTGCTATTCATCTTCTGCCAGATTCCCTGAGGTCGCCAAGGGGGTTGTGTCTTGATGGTTGATGGGAATTGTAATGTGTATTGTCCCTGTTTAACCATTCTCCCTGTAGCAGGGTTGTGCTCAGAAATTTTCTGCAGAAACGTTGTTTATCTGAGCCCGTCCCTTACCCTCTGTTTAACAAAAACAACGGAACTCCCAACAATATTCTCCTTTTATTTGAATTGTAAACTTATTCCCTACATTTCTTTTGTTCTATAGATAGTCAGAAGAAAGCACATTTTCTCAAAGAACTTTGCCTTTTGCTCACCAGGCCAATGTTAAGGGAAAACAACATTTGATACTGGAATAACACAGTGTGAAGCTGGATGAACACAGCAGGCCCAGCAGCATCTCAGGAGCATAAAAGCTGACGTTTCGGGCCTAGACCCTTCATCAGAGAGGGGGATGGGGAGTGGGAACTGGAATAAATAGGGAGAGAGGGGGAGGCGGACCGAGGATGGAGAGAAAAGAAGATAGGTGGAGAGGAGAGTATAGGTGGGGAGGTAGGGAGGTGATAGGTCAGTCCAGGGAAGACGGACAGGTCAAGGAGGTGGAATGAGGTTAGTAGGTAGGAGATGGAGGTGCGGCTTGGGGTGGGAGGAAGGGATGGGTGAGAGGAAGAACAGGTTAGGAAGGCGGGGACGAGCTGGGCTGGTTTTGGGATGCAGTGGGGGGAGGGGAGGCTTTGAAGCTTATGAAATCAACATTGATACCATTGGGCTGCAGGGTTCCCAAGCGGAATATGAGTTGCTGTTCCTGCAACCTTCGGGTGGCATCATTATGACACTGCAGGAGGCCCATGATGGACATGTCATCTGAAGAATGGGAGGGGGAGTTAAAATGGTTCGCGACTGGGAGGTGCAGTTGCTTATTGCGAACCGAGCGGAGGTGTTCTGCAAAGCGGTCCCCAAGCCTCCGCTTGGTTTCCCCAATGTAGAGGAAGCCACACCGTGTATAGCGGATGCAGTATACCACATTGGCAGATGTGCAGGTGAACATCTGCTTGATATGGAAAGTCATCTTGGGGCCTGGGATGGGGGTGAGGGAGGAGGTGTGGGGGCAAATGTAGCATTTCCTGCGGTTGCAGGGGAAGGTGCCGGGTGTAGTGGGGTTGGAGGGCAGTGTGGAGCGAACAAGGGAGTCACGGAGAGAGTGGTGTCTCCGGAAGGCAGACAAGGGTGGGGATGGAAAAATGTCTTTAATGGTGGGGTTGGATTGTAGTTGGCGGAAGTGTCGGAGGGTGATGCTTTGTATCCGGAGGTTGGTGGGGTGGTATGTGAGGATGAAGGGGATTCTCTTTTGGTGGTTATTGCGAGGACGGGGTGTGAGGGATGAGGTGCGGGAAATGTGGGAGACACGGTTGAGGACATTCTCGACCACTGTTGGGGGGATGTTATGGTCCTTGAAGAACGAGGACATCTGGGATGAACAGGAATGGAATACCCTTGTCTACCTTCAGGAGAGACCGCTCTCTCCACGACTGCCTTGTCCACTCCACACTCCCCTCCAACCCCACCACACACGGCACCTTCCCCTGCAACCGCAGGAAGTACTACAGTTGCCCCCACATCTCCTCACGGTGGCTCAGTGGTTAGCACTGCAGCCCCAATGCACCAGAGACCCGGGTTCAATTCCAGCCTCGGGCGACTGTCTGTGTGGAGTTTGCATATTCTCCCCGTATATGCGTGGGTTTCCTCCGGATGCTCCGGTTTCCTCCCACAGTCCAAAGATGTGCAGGCTTGGCGGATCGGCCATGCTAAATTGCCCAAAGTGTTCGGGAGTGTGTGGGTTATAGGGGGATGGGTCTGGGTGGGATGCTTCAAGCGGTGGTGTGGACTTGTTGGGCTGAAGGGCCTGTTTCCACATTATAGGGAATCTAATCTAATCTAATCCTCCCTCACCCCCATCCCATGTCCCAAGATGACTTTCCACATCAAGCAGATGTTCACCTGCACATCTGCCAATGTGGTATACTGTATCCATTGTACCCGGTGTGGCTTTCTCTACATCGGGAAACCAAGCGGAGGCTTAGGGACTGCTTTGCAGAACACTTACGCTCGGTTCTCAATAAACAACGGCACCTCCCAGTCATGAACCATTTCAACTCCCCCTCCCATTCCTTAGACGACATGTCCATCCTGGGCCTCCTGCAGTGCCATAATGATGCCACCTGAAGGCTGCAGGAACAGCAACTCATATTCCGCTTGGGAACCCTGCAGCCCAATGGTATCATTATGGATTTCACAAGCTACAAAATCTCCCCTCCGCCCACTGCATCCCAAAACCAGCCCAGCTCGTCTCTGTCTCCCTAACCTGTTCTTCCTCTCACCTATCCCCTCCTCCCACCTTAAGCTGCACCTCCATTTCCTACCTACTAACCTCATCCCGCCCCCTTGACCTGTCCGTCCTCCCCAGACTGACCTATCCCCTCCCTACCTCCCCACCTATATTGTCCTCTCAGCTATCTTCTCCTCTATCCAACTTTGGTCCACATCCCCCAGCTCCCTATTTATTTCAGAACCCTCTCCCCATGCCCCTCTCTGATGAAGGGTCTAGGCCCGAAACGTCAGCTTTTGTGCTCCTGAGATGCTGCTTGGCCTGCTGTGTTCATCCAGCTTCACACTTGGTTATCTCGGATTCTGCAGCATCTGCAGTTCCCATTATCTCTGATGACAATTTGATACTGGAAGATAGGGGAGTGCTGGCTGGTTGGTAAGTGTACTCTGATGGGTACAGGCACTACCATGTAGAATGTGCCAGTTATATGATGATTGGCATTTAACTTATTAAAATCAGGAAGGCTGACTCTGGTGAAGGCATTGGCCAGAGAAATCATCCAGAGCGTAGCCATCAACTGTTTATTGAGTAGAAATAGGTGTGGTGTTTGTATTTGTTACAAAAAAACTGCACAGAGACTGGTATCCTGTCACCAAGCCACCCTTATTTACACATGCACAGTGGATGGACGCTGACCAGCCAGCTCACAGCCAATCCCTCGACTGAGGAGAGTTTCTGAATCTACTGTTCACATCTGTCAGCCAGAGCTCCCTGATGAGATCAGGTTAACAATCAATCAAGGATCTGATCATCAAGGAGATCCACCTGGCCCTTATTCCAATCACAACAGTGTTCTTTCTGTCCGTAAACAATTGGACTGTACGTATTAATGTATGCATCTTTGAACATGCTCACTTGCACCACACTGTGACTTCAACTTACAGTGATTATCAGTGTATTTTATCAAATACTCAGGAATATTCAACAAATGTGGTCCAACAGCACAATCATATCTAATGTTCAACGTTGTTTTGAGTTATACAAGTTCCCACTACTTGACTATGGTCATTTCATTTATGTAAATACCCAAGCTAGTGATGTAAGTGATCACATGACAAGACTCCCAAAAAAGATAATAAAATGTGAGGCTGGATGAACACAGCAGGCCAAGCAGCATCTCAGGAGCATAAAAGCTGACGTTTCGGGCCTAGACCCTTCATCAGAGAGGGGGATGGGGGGAGGGAACTGGAATAAATAGGGAGAGAGGGGGAGGCGGACCGAAGATGGAGAGTAAAGAAGATAGGTGGAGAGAGTATAGGTGGGGAGGTAGGGAGGGGATAGGTCAGTCCAGGGAAGACGGACAGGTCAAGGAGGTGGGATGAGGTTAGTAGGTAGATGGGGGTGCGGCTTGGGGTGGGAAAAGATTAGTTGTTTGTGTGTTAAGCCTTGTGTCACCCCTTACCCTGTAAAGAGAAAAAGATTTGATGACGGATAAAATAACTGACAATCCTGTGTCCAGCATTTTCTATTCATCGTGATCAAGGGCACGGTTACAATGGTAACTGTAATATCTCCCCCCACCACGCTGCTTCAAACAAGATCCGTGGGATCTCTTCTGTCATCTGAGGGAATGGACAGGACCTCAGTTTAATGTCTCATCTGGAAGCTGCTGATTTGGAAAGTGTTGCTGTTCCTCAGTGCTGCTTTGGGTACATCGATACTTCCTGATGAAATATCCAGAATGGGGCTTGGGCTCACAACACTGTGCCTCCACAGAGTGTGATTCTGCTGGGCAGTCATGTCGTCACCTTGCTGGGTTTAACCCCACTCCTGTCAGTGTGTGTCTTACAGCAGTCTGATGGAAACTGAAGGCTTCGGTTTACTGGGTGGGGTGGGGGAATTAACTGCTGACCGGAAGTATTCCCTTGTCCCCATCCCCTCAAGTGCAACATTCACAAATGATGAAGTAATGTGGACGACCAAAGGAATGTAACCCTTTATCATGAGAGGATTTGTGGCATGGTAGCTCAGTGCTGCTCACTGCTGCTTCACAGCCCCAGGGACCCCGGTTCAATCCTATCCTCGGGAGACTGTGTGGAGTTTGCATATTCTCCCTGTGTCTGCGTGAGTTTCTTCCGGGTGCTCTGGTTTCCTCCCACAGTCCGAAGATGTGCAGGCTAGGTGGATTGGCCATGCTAAATTACCTATGGCATTCAGGGATTTGCAGACTAGATTGATTAACCATGGGAAATGTGGGATTATGGGGTTAAAGTGGGGGTCTGGGTGGGATGCTCTTTGGAGGGTCGTGCAGATTGAGTGGCCTCTTTCCACACAGTAGGGATTCTATCATTTGGTACACGAATAAGAAAAACTTCGAATTCTGTTGAACCTGGTTTGACTGAACCTGGAGTATTGTATGCAGCTTTTGTTCTCTTTACTTTAAGAAAGATAGTATTGCCATGCAGGGAGTATAACAAACATACACCAGATTGTTCCCAAGATAACAGAAAAACTGGGCTTGCATTCTCTGGAGCTTTAAAGAATGAAAGTTAAGTTAATTTAACAATGACTTTAACTGCCTATCTTGAAAATCTGATATCCTCTTCTTGGAGGTTTCATATAACTGAGCTTAGACTTTCATAGCTTCTAATAATCCTTTACAGTTTTAACCAAACACTTCTGCTCTGGACATTTTAAACTAAACTCCTTACATTGGGGTAATAAAATGTGCGGCTGGATGAACACAGCAGGCCAAGCAGCATCTCAGGAGCACAAAAGCTGACGTTTCGGGCCTAGACCCTTCATCAGAGAGCGAGCTCTCTGATGAAGGGTCTAGGCCCGAAACGTCAGCTTTTGTGCTCCTGAGATGCTGCTTGGCCTGCTGTGTTCATCCAGCCTCACATTTTATTATCTTGGAATTCTCCAGCATCTGCAGTTCCCATTATCTCCTTACATTGGGGTAATCTCTTTCTTAACAGTCTGAAACAATCTCCTTTTCCCAGGCGCAAATATTTTGCATATCCAGCTCCATCCAAGAAATTGTAAATTGCAAAACTCATACTCAAAAGCTCAAAAAGGATTTATAGAATCTTCCATCTGAAAGACTGTTGCATGATACCGTTTTCTTTGTTCACTTTGTGAGCTCTCCTAATGTAAACCAATTCTCATCAGCCTCCCTGAACTATCTCTCTCAGACTTGTTTAAAAGCATCTCCATGGTTACAGAAATATTTACAAGTTAATCATTAAATTCCTTCAGACCCACACAAAACCCACATGCCACTAGATGAAAATTCCAAAGTAAATGCCATTAAAATACATCGATGAATCATACACCAGTGTTAAACATATTTGATAAGCTAGGTGCAAGGAAGCTATTTCCTTTATTTATTGAACAGAATATTAAAATGAAAGCCAAGTTATTTAGGAGTGTAATCAGAAAGCATTATTTGACACGAAGGGTACTAGAAATGTGATACTCTCTTCCCTAAACAGCAATGGAATGGGGGGGGGGCGGTGTGCAATTGATGTTTATAGGACTGAGCTTGATAGATTTTCGTTGGGCAACATTGTCGAGGAGTAGGTTGGTAAACAGAACTGAGATCCTGATTGCTATAAACTGATAGAATGTCAGATCAGATCCACAAGGCTGAATGGCCTCTCCTGCTCCTATGACAATGGCAAACAGAGGGCCACCTGCTGTTTGATCTATTCTGTCCTGGTTTGCTTATGGTATGCGTTGCAGTTTGATGCAGAATCTCACCACCCACCTGGAGCTATGAAATCTCCTGGGAGGGGAGAGAAACGAGATCTTTAAAAACCCTGGCCAATTATAGAGAAAAACAATGATCTGAAAAACATTTGCTCTGGGCACGACTTCTACCAGCTTTAACACGCTGCATGGAATGTACAGAACGAATCATTCGCTCATTTGCTAATATTGCAAAGGTCTTGCCCACATTTTGAGTGTTTTCACCGAACGCTGAGCTGCATTAGAACCAGTTTCATGTCTTTTAGAAAATGATAGTCTGCAGGTAGCCAGTCAGTGAGTACACTGCACAGAGCACAGATTTATTGATCACTGTAGGGCAGCACAGAGGCTTGCTTTGCCAATACAGGGTGCTATCGAGTGCCCAAAGGTTTGTTGATGCCCACAGCTCCTGAATCTATTGGCACATTTAGATACCAGAAGAGGAGGCAGTTACCTGAAATTTTATAATAATCCTGGATCAAGCCGTTTCAGGTTAATTGGAATTCTATTAACAAGATTAAATGTGTTGATTTAGATAGTCTGTCAAATGGAGCTGAGAGGAGATTGGGCTTAATCAATTGGATCAGAGGTGAATGGAAAGGGTTTTAACAGTTAATACTTTATAGACCTCAGTGGAACTCATTGCCACAGAGGGCTGTGGAGACCAAGTTGTTGAGTGCATTTAAGACAGAGATAGATAGGTTCTCGATTGGTAAGGACAGGAGAATGAGCTTGAGAAATATATCAGTCACAATCCAATCATGGAGCTTTCGATGGGCCAAACAGCCTGATTCTGCTCCTATGTCTTATGGTCTTATGTGACGTAATGACTGTTTGCAAAGAGCTCACTGTTTAAAAGTCAGCAATTACCTGTTTAAAACAAAGAGAGTCCTGAGTCTTTGGAATGGTCTTCCTGAGAAGGTGGAGGAACCAGGGTCCCTGAAAGTGTTTAAGGGGGAGCTGGAGCAATTCTGGTCAAGCAACGACAGTGGGGAAAGATGATCAGGGAACATAGAAACTAGGAACAGGAGTAGGCCACTCGGCCCTTTCAGCTTGCTTCACCATTCAATATAATCATGGCTGATCATCCAACTAAGTACTGTATTCCTGCTTTCTCCCATTGTCCTTTGATCCCTTTAGCCCTATGAGCCACATCTAACTCCTTCTTGAATATATTCAATGTTTTAGACTCAACTACTTTCTGCGATAGTGAATTCCACACGCTCACCACTCTCTGGATGAAGATATTTCTTCTCATCTCAGTCCCAAATGGCCTTCCCCATATGCTTGGATTGTGATCCCTGGTTCTGGACTCCCTGGTCATCAGGAACATCCTCCTGCATTATCCTGTCTGGTCCTGTTAGAATTTTATAGGTTTCTAGAGATTCTTCATTCTCCTAAACTTGAGTGAATACAGTTCTAACTGATTTAGCCTCTCTCTAAACATCAGTCCTGCCAGCCCAGGCAGAAGAGAAAATGTTGATTTGAGGTACTAACCAGATTGGCGAGGTTCCTATCGAATGGGGAGTGGGCTGATTTTCCTTGTCCTGCTCCTGATTTGTTCATTTGGTTTAAATAAACAAAAGCAATATTTCCAGAAGGAATTTAGTCAATTAGGCTCTCAGAGTGTGAAAAACAGGAACGGGAGAAGTTTGTTCAGCCATTCACCATAATAAAGCCACAACTGCCCTCGACATCAAGCCAGCATTTGACTGACTGCAGCATCAAGGAGTCCCAGCAAAAAGCACAGATAATGGGAATTAGGGAGCTATCTCCCTGATGGTTGGAGTCAAACACAGCACTGAGGAAGATGGCTGTGGTGGTTGGAGGACATTTCTGCAGGAGTTCTTCAGGATAGTGCCCTCGGCCCAACCATCTTCAGCTGCTTCATCCATCATAAGGTCAGAAGCGAGGATATCCACTGATGATTGCACAATGTTCAGCACCATTCGTGACTCCTCAAATACGGAAGCAGCCCATGTTCAAAGGCAAAAAGATTTGGACAATATTCAGAGGTAATACAGTGTGGAGCTGGAGGAACACAGCAGGCCAGGCAGCATTAGAGGAGCAGAAAAGCTGACATTTCAGGTCAGGGCCCTTCTTCTGAAATTTCTCTGGTTCTTACTATCTCTTGGGCAATATCCTGCCTTGGACTGACAAGAGGCAAGTGACCTTCTAGCCACACAAATACCAGGCAATGTCCATCTCCAACAAGAGACAATCTGACCATTGCCCCTTGACATTCAATGATGTCACCATCACGGAATCACCCATTATCAACATCCTGGGGGGTGTCAATGTTCAGCAACTGAACTGGTCCAATCGTATAAACACAGGGGCTACA
This sequence comes from Stegostoma tigrinum, assembly GCF_030684315.1. Classification (NCBI taxonomy): domain Eukaryota; kingdom Metazoa; phylum Chordata; class Chondrichthyes; order Orectolobiformes; family Stegostomatidae; genus Stegostoma; species Stegostoma tigrinum. The sequence goes on along the minus strand of NC_081391.1, from coordinate 24,210,011 downwards.
AGTCCAAGTCAGAGGCTGGGAACACTGCGCAGAGCAACTCACCTCCTGACTCTCCAAAGTCTGTCCACCATCTGCAAGGCGCAGGTCAGGAGTGTGATAGAATACTCCCCATTTGTCTGGATCGATGCAGTTCCAATAACACTCAATGACAACACCATCCAGGACAAATCAGCTCACTTGATCTACAAACATCTACTCCCTCCACTACTGATGCTCAGTAGCAGCAGTGTCTGCTATCTACAAGATATAATGCAGAAATTCACCAAAAATCCTTAGACAGTGCTAACTTACAGGATTATGGATAAACTTTAACCTCAACTTTCCATATCCTTTAATTACATCGATGCCAAAAACCAATTGTTTCCTGTTTGGAATATTCTCAATGACCGAGCTCTGTGGTAGAGAATTCTGAAAATCTACAACTGAAAAGCACAATGTTTTAAGGCAGCTATGTATCTTATTTTTGTTTTAAACAGTTAAATAAGGCCCTTTCTAAAGAGGCCACTTACTTCTTCTGGCGTTTTATGTCATTGTGATTGGGAACACACTCGCAGGTTACAAACAGCATCAGTCTAATTTCTGTCTGAGATAACATACCCCAATCTCCTGGAGGTAGCAAGAACTGCAGATGCTGGAGTCAGATTCAATACGGTGTGGAGCCGGAGCAACACAGCAGGTCAGGCAGCATCAGAAGAGCAGGAAATGTTGACATTCCTGCTCCACTGAGGCTCTGATCTCCACTGTCTAAACACTTCTGGTGAAGGTTGACTTATTCCTAGGCCACAAGCAATATCTAGAGAAACTGGTTTGCACTGTCGATAGGGTTTGGGACAAAGGGGTGATTTAGGTGGATTTGGTATCGTACTGACTTTACACAGAATTGTGGAAATCAAACTTGTCCCCCTCTTCAAAACAAGAACCAATTGAAATTGTAAAATGCTAATTTCAAAACTGAAATTGATGGGTTTTTTTGGGCAAGATTAAGAACTGAAGCACCTGACAGGGAGTTAAGAGGCAGTCCAGTGATGGTGTAATTGAAAGGAGGCACAGGTCTGAGGGGGGCTATCAGCCTTCTCCTGTTGTGATAAGTGGTGGTCTGCATTTTCCAGATGGATCCATTAGCAACACCTCTCCCTACAATTTAAATGACCAATTCCGAAAGCGCACTGAATGCGTTTGAATTTACATTCATTATGTCCTGTTGCACAATCCTGATCTGAAGCCAATCAGGATAAGAGATCATTCCCATCAGACTGAGATGTGAAGTGCCTTCTTTGGCTATTTGTACAGCATGGAGCAGGCACAATGGACCAAATAGCCTCTTTCTGAATCGTAATAATTCCATGATTCTGCAAATCTTTGGAATTCTCTGTAGGTTTAGAGGGATATGAGCCAAATGCAGCTAAATGGGACTAGTTTAGTTTGGGAAACTTGGTCAGCATAGATGATTTGAACCAAAGGGTCTGTTTCTGTGCTGTATGTATTGATCACTCTATGACTTGTGAAATTGAGGATCCCAACGTGGATGTAACGATCTCCTTATCAAGAGAACAGAGGCAATGATGCTCACAATTTTACCTGAGTAGGGACTCGTTCACTGGTGTTTTATTGCTCTGATTGGGAGACGCAACTGACATCTCTCTCTTTCTTTCTCCCAAAACAGGAAATTTTAAAGGTTTATGTAAACAGATCGACCACTTCCCAGAAGATACAGATTACGAAGCAGATGCTGCTGAATACTTCTTACGTAAGCTCCCTTCCTTTTTAATCCCAATCCATTCATCGCGACTTATACTATCATTCATGGGTTTGTCAGAAAGGCAGGAGGAAGCGGATGAGTTGCATGCTCATGGGCCAGTGATGTTCACCAATCCTTAAATGTGGAAACATGACATGCATAAAAATATTGGAGGAGCCTCAGACCCATGTGTTCCATAACTGGGAGCTCAGACCAGTTCAGGCCTGGTCCTTGTCTGAGCTGATCTCACTCACAGTTGTGACGCGGGCTCAGTACACCGGATTATGGGTGATCGGAGAGGAGACAAGGTTCCTGACTTCTGGTGCTCAGCGCCAACACCAAGTGAGCCATCCTTGTTGCTGCTGCAGCAAATGCAGGCAATTAGTTGCTATATCGCATTTCCAGCTGCTGGGGACCCCCCTTTTCCCAATGAGACCCGTAACACCTGCCAACAGAGAATGGCACAATGAATCATACAGAAAAGAAGGAGGCCATTCAGCCTATCGTACCTTTACTGGCTCTTTGACGGCATTCTCAATGCCACTCCCTGTTTCTCGCCATTTTCTTGCAATTTTCTTTGTCCTTTACAAGTTTGTATTCAATTGTCTTTTGAAAGTTCCTATTGACTCAGCTTCCAACACCTTTTTAGGCAAATGTGTTCCAGATCACAATGGCTCAGTGAGTAAAATAACAATTCTTCATCTCGCAGTGATCACCTTCAATCTGTACCCCTTAGAACAGAATCCCTACAATGTGAAAGCATGCCATTCAGCCCATCAAGTCCACACTGACCCTCCAAACAGCATCCCACCCAGATCCACTGCCCCATAACCCTGCATTTCCCATGGTTAATCCACCGAGCCTAGACATCCCAGGATAGTACGGGCAATGTAGCATGGTCAATCCACCCTAACCTGCACATCTTTGGACTGTGGGAGGGAACCGGAGCACCCGGAGGAAACCCGGGCAGACACGGGGAGAATGTGCAAACTCCACACAGAGACAGTCACCCGAGGGTGGGATCGAATCCAGGTCCCTGGTGCAATGAAGCTGCAGTGCTAACCGCTGAGCCACCTTAGTTACTGGCCCTGCTGCTAATGGAGACGATTAAGTCTCTCTCCAGTTTATCAAAACTGCCACTGCACTGGATGATCAGCCATGGCCACAATAAGTGGTGCAGCAGGCTCAAAGGCCAAATGGCCTACTCCTGCACTTTTATTTATGCTTTGTTAATAATTTGAATTTGACATTATTTCCACTTAAACTCCTCTATCCTCTGGAGAACAACCAGAACATCTCGTCTCAAATGTTTGAACATGATGTTAAAGTTGACAAAGTTATTTCATTTCTTCTTGGGATGTGGGCGCTGCTGGGTGGACTAGCATTTATTACCCTCCCAAACTACCCCCTACCACCAGGAGATGGTGAGTTGCCTTATTGAAACACCGCAGTCCACATCATCCATGTTTGATGCAGCTACGTGGCATTTAAATATAAAAGCAAAATAATTATAAACATGTCACTATCTGACAAAATGGGCTGTCTGTGGCAGTGCAATGATTGTATTCCTACCTCTGAGTCAGGAGACCAGGGTTCAAGCTATACCTACATCAGAAGTGGGTAATCATCTCCGAACAGGTTGATTAGAAACTATCAGTAAGCGTGGAGTGGGATAGTAGTTCAGATTGCTCGGCTAATTCTGGGGATAGGTGTTCAAATCCTAGCACGACGTTTGGGGAAATTCAAATTCATTAAAAAGCTGGTCTAGTGGTGACCATGTAACCGTTGCCAATTGTTGTAAAAGCTGACTTGGAAATATATCGCTGTAATTTCACTGTCGTTTGGTCAAAATCCTGGAATTCCCTCCCTAAAGGCTTTGAGGGTCAACTCACAGCACATAGACTGCAACAGTTCAAGAAGGCAGCTCACTATCACCTTTTCAAGGGGCAACTAGGGGCGGGCAATAAATGCTGGGCCCAGCCAACGACACCCACATCCAACAAATGAGTAAATAAATAAATACCCATCTGGTTCACCAAAGTCTTTTAGGGAAGGAAATCTGCCATCCTTACCTGGTCTGGCCTACATGTGACTCCAGGCCCACAGCAATGTCGTTGACTCTTAAATGCCCTCTGGCAATTTGAGATGGGCAAGAAATTTTGGCCTAGCTGGTGATGCCAGGTCAGAGGCTAGGAATTCTGCAGAGAGTTACTCACCTCCTGACTCCCCAAAGCCAATCTTGATGCTCCTAGCCCTTTGAAAGACCAATGAGTGTTTGGACATGGCAGATTTCTATCACTGGAATGTATGGTCCAGTGTTTAAACCCTATTCCAGACTGTCCCCCAGGCCCAGTGAAGGTTGGTGACCATTCCCACACCCTTACTGTTTTCGCCCCTCCTCCCAACCAACACCACACCTTACCAGTGACGATAATCACAGCTTAAAGAAGGAATGCTCATATAACTGCTCATCAGAGTCCAATACACTGCTTCAAATTCAGACATGAGCTGTTCAGAGATGAAATCAGGAATTAGCTGTTTCACACACAAAGGGTCATCGAAATCCAGATTTCTCTCCCCCAATAAAACTATGGATATTGGGGGACAGCTGTAGCTTCCAGCACTGAAATTGATCGATTTTTGGGTAAAGGAATCAAGGAATAGGGAGAAATATTGGGTCAGGACAGGGATGATCTATGGGGGGATATCATATTAGAGAGGCTGAATGGCCCTCTTCCTCTTTCTGTGAACTGACTATTGCAAATGATGCACAATGAGCTAATGATGAAGTGATATGTGATCCAGGGAAGCTGTTCCGATATCGAAAAGAGACATGTGCATCCAGCCAGGGGAACACAAAACCCACACTCCATTGAATAATCATTGTAGTGGTTGAGTTGCAAGTCAGTTACACCAGCAAGAGCTTTAGTTACATCAGAGACCACAAGGAATTTGTTGAAACTATTGCTGCTAATGGGTCTGCTTGTGTCCTGGCCAATCATTAGTGCCTATTTGCACTGGACTTTTTCACAACAAAGGAGTCGCTGATCCAAAATTTGGCATCCACCCCAGGTCATGTGATGTCATGAAGAATGTTGCAATCAAAGCAAAGCTCTCCAGTTTGTAACTCAATCAACAAATGGCCCAATTTGTCAAGTGGTTACACCACTGTTAATTCATACAGTACAGAAGGACACCAGTCACCCGTCATGCTTCAAAGATAATGGGAACTGCAGATGCTGGAGAATCCAAGATAATAAAGTGTGAAGCTGGATGAACACAGCCGGCCAAGCAGAACTCAGCAGGATGAAGGGTCTAGGCCGGAAACGTCAGCTTTTGTGCTCCTGAGATGCTGCTTGGCCTGCTGTGTTCATCCAGCTTCACACTTTATTACCCATCATGCTTCAGCTGGTTCTTTGGAAATGTTACCCAGTTAGCCCCACAATGCCCTTCTGCCTTCCCTAGATGTGTACATTGTTGTATATTTTTCGGGTATTTTTTCCAGTTCCCAGTAGAATGTGCTGCGACTGGTTTTTCTGGAGGAATGTGTTTAGATCGCACCTTGCTGAACATTAAATGCTGCTGTCTTTGACGTTAGCAGAAATGGCAGGCAGGTGGGGATGGCAGAATATGAACTGCCAATAGCCCAGTGAGCCAGCCACACTCATCGTGTTAACCATGATCTCTGTAAGCAATGGAGCATGAGGCCACCATAATCCCACATTTAACATTCACCCACTCTCAGTGACTTCATAGGAACTGTGCAACATTCAGCTCCATTTAGGAATGAAGTGACGAGCAGGAGCAGACCATTCAGCCCCTCAAGTCTGTTCTGCTATTCAATTGGATGATATATTATTCAGCTCAAATTTCCGTATTCTTTCTTACTCTTACCCAACAAGAACATTTTGATGAAAGCCTTGGAAGTATCATTTGTGGCAGCCTTTTGGACTGTGGGAGGAAACCAGACCCCCGGTGGAAAACTGACACAGACATGGGGAGAATGTGCAAACTCCATACAGACAGTCACCAAAGGATTTTAAGGAAGAGAATTCCAGGTTCCTACCTACCTATGTGTGGAAAATTGTTTCCTGATTTCATCGCTGAATGGTTTGGCTGTCACCACCAAATTCTCCATTTAATCCTTTCTAACTTTTTAAATCCACCATTTGATCGAATGTACTAACTTCCAGGTGATACAAGCCAGGCTAGTGCAACATTGTTCCCAGTTTCAAATTATTTCTTAACCTTGTCCCACAGAGAACCATGATCAGCTTGAGGCTCCCCTCTCGGTTCCCCTTTCCTACAGGCTTTGAGGGACAGTGTTTATTACAGTCAATGTTATCCCTCGTCTAAAATTCACTACTCCCTGATCTTTGTAAAGAAGCAGGAATAGGGTAAATCTCTTTGAGGAATAAAAACAGAAGTTGCCGGAAAAACTCAGCACGTCTGGAAGCATCTGTGAAGATAAAATCTGAAGAAAGGTCACTGGACCTGAAACATTAACTCTTGTTTTTTTTTCTTCTTCACATATGCTGCTAGACCTGCTGAGCTTTTCCAGCAATTTCTGTTTTTTGTTCCTCATTTCCAGCATCTGCAGTTCTTTCGGTTTTTAAATCCCTTTGTGCCTCAGCAACCCCGGAACCTTCACTCGCTGTGAGTGATCCTGGATCGCCCTGCCATCCCCCACCAGATGAGGGGGGAGGGGGGTGGGAGGCTTCACATTCAGAGGGTTTCTTGGGAGTTCTTCATGGCCCATCCTATGGGTTTTGGTTGGATTGTTGAGTTGACATCGCAGTTGAATGACAGCACCTTCTGGTTCAGAAACAGTTAATGCTTTTCCTGCAGGGTCATTCCCATATGGTGTGACCAAATTTGAGACAGTAGGAACTGCAGATGTTGGAGAATCCGAGATAACAAGGTGTGGAGCTGGATGAACACAGCAGGCCAAGCAGCATCTAAGGAGCACAAAAGCTGTCTAGGCCCGAAACGTCAGGTTTTGTGCTCCTAAGATGCTGCTTAGCCTGCTGTGTTCATCCTGCTCTACACTGTGTTCACCAAATTTGACTTCGACTGCATCAGTAGGCTGAGTGCATTGGCTGGAATGAAGATATCAGACAGAGTTGAAATATAACACACGGGCCTCCAAGAAATAACAATAGTTTATTTACAGGTGATTTGAAATGTTTGGTTTTGTGAATCAGCGCATCTGGGCTGCTAAAACAAGAATAAATTATCTCAAAGTTTCTTTTATTCTCTTTTTCTCTTTCTGCTTCTCCCTGTCGCTCTCTTTCCCCCCGATTTTGATTCCACTCAATCCCTTCCTCTCACCTCCCAGGTGCTGTGCGAGCATCCAGTATCTTCCCTATCCTCAGCGTCATCCTGCTCTTTATGGGGGGGCTCTGCATCGCAGCCAGTGAGTTCTACAAAACTCGACACAACATCATTCTCAGTGCGGGCATTTTCTTTGTCTCTGCAGGTGAGAGAAACATTCATCATCTCCTGTCTCAGCTGCTCACCCTTTTCTCTTTCCCCAGGTTTAAAATGAGGTGGGAGTGGCTGGGGTTGTGCTGGAGGGAAAAATCAGAGTGGGGTTCCAAATTTCAGATGTTAGCTCTTGTTCAGAAGCAGTAACGCGTTGTGTATGTGTGTGCATTTATGTCGGTACATGTGGATGTGTGTGTTTATGTTTGTGTACAGTGGGTAGCTAGTCACTCTGTATTTGTGTGTGTGTGTGTGTGCGCGCGCGCGTGTGTGTGTGTGTGTGTGTGTGTGTATTGGGAGGTTTGTGCATGGATGTACATACGCACTTCTATAGCTTTATGTAAGTGTGTGTATTTGCAATAGTATCTGTCTGTTTGTACTTGTCAGTTTCTGTGTGTATCATAGAATTCCTACAGTGTGGAAACAGGCCATTTGGCCCAACAAGTCCACACCAAACTCAGATCATCCTGCCCAGACCCATCCCCTATAACCCACCTAATCTACACCTCCCTGAACACTAGCACGGCCAATCCACCCTAACCTGCACATCTTTGTACTGTGAGAGGAAACCCACGCAGACACGGGGAGAGTGTGCAAACTCCACACAGACAGTCGCCCGAGGCTGGAATTGAATCCAGGTCCCTGGCGCTGTGAGGCAAGTAGTGCTAACCACTGAGTCACTGTGCTGCGTGTGCGTGTGTGTGTGAGTGTGTGTGTGTGTGTGTGTGTGTGTGTGTGTGTGTGTGTGTATGTGTGTGTGTGTGAGTGTGTGTGTGTGTGTGAGTGTGTGTGCGTGTGAGCGTGTGTGTGTGTGTGTATGAGAGTGTGTGTGAGTGTGTGTGTGTGTGTGTGTGTGTGTGTGTGTGTGTGTGTGTGTGTGTGTTCGAAGGATTGAAATTCTCATTTTTGAGAATTCCGTTAAGAAATTCCCATCTCCCCACTGACCAATCCATAGCCAGATAGATGGCAAGGTTAACACTTCTGACTGTGGAGTGGGGGAGTTTATTTGTTGGATTCCTACCCTTAGCCAAGAAGAACAAAACAGGACAGATTGATAGGGTGATGGTATGTGGTTTATGTACAAATGGTAATGCACCTCAAGTGTTGGAATGTGACATGTGATGATGTAACGCTCTGAATGTAAGATTATGGATTCAAGCTTCAATTTAATCACATTTTGGGCAGATTGATGACTTCTTGTAATCAGAGTAGAAAGAGGCCATTTGGTCCATTGAATCTGCACTGACTCTCTGAATGGCATCCCACCTAGACCTACTCAATAACCCTGCATTTCCCATGGCCAATGCACCCAGCCTGCATATTAGCCATATGTTGATGATGCTGAACATGAAATGGAGAGACTGAAGGATGCCAACAAGAGGAGTCCCTGGCACAGAACAAATCTTGTGGAGCTTACCTTTGTTGATCAATCACAAGATCTGGGCATCAGTGGCAAAATGGGCACTTTTACCCACCTCAGTGTAACTGAGTGGCTTCCTGAGCCATTTCAGAGGGCAGGTAAGAGTCAGCCATATTGCTGTGGGCCTGGAGTCACGTGTAGGCCAGTTCAGGTAAGGGTGGCAGTTTCATTCTCTAAAGGGCATTAGTGAACCAGACAGATTTTTACAACAATCAATGATAGTTTCACAGTCACCGTCACAGTGATGAGCTTTATCATCTGGGTTTATTTAATTTAAATATTCCCAGGTGACATGATGGGATTCAATCTCATGTCCAGGCTTCTCCGGTACACACCCAGAAACAGAACTGCTTCATCAGCAAAGCCTGGCTCTGGGTTAAAGTCAAACAGATTGAACAGGAACCTGAGTGAATGAACATCTAAGAGATAATTCACAAAAACTTGACCAGGCACTAATTGTGGCATTGACTGAGAAAAGTGTATTCCTTTGTGTTATTGGGTAAGAGAAGGAGGTATTGATAGCGTGGTATTTGCAGAGGGAGAGAGAAAGAGAAAATGCAATCTGAAATGACATTTAATGGCATTTTTTATATTTTCATGTGCTCAAAAGGTACTGCTGACTGGTAAACACCAGCATTAAGAATCTGAGATAAAGGGAACTGCAGATGCTGGAGATTCTAAGATAACAAAGCGTGAAGCTGGATAAACACAGCAGGCCAAGCACCATCTCAGGATGAAGGGCCTAGGCCCGAAACATCAGCTTTTGTGCTCCTGAGATGCTGCTTGGCCTGCTGTGTTCATCCAGCTCCACACTTGGTTATCTTAGCATTAAGAATCCACTCATTTAGTGAACTGACAATCACTGATAAGAAACAGGATCATTATATAAAAATTCTTTCTCAGAATGTGGCCTTGCAAGTAAAGCCACAATTAATTACCCCCTTTCCCATTCACACCATTGCAACGATGACAGTGCTGGTGGGCTGCATTATACACTGCTACGGTGCTGTCTGCTGGTGATCCGTACTGAGCTGTGAGGTGAAGGGACCTGCCCCACCATGCTCTGAGGTAGTGAGTTTCATGATTTCGGTGTACAGCCATCAATGGGTGACTGGGACATGGCCCACTATCACAGGAACGATGGTGCTTCCATACACCTGCTGCTCCTGCCCTTCCAGGTGGTGAAGGTCACAGGTTTCAGCCACAGAATGATCCCATTGAACAAATGTGTCATTGCAACTGGCCTCAGTAACTCATTGATGTCGGAGAAACTGATGACGGATGATGCCGGGATGGGGGGGAGTTGAAAGTCAGAGAGAAACGAAATAGAGCCAGTCCTGTCCTAAACCATGAGCTAAACAAATAATGATGTCTTCGATTCCAGATGTCTGATATAAAGACAACATTTCAAGCTTTAAGCTCCTGAGAAAATGAGGGCACTGTCTGACAGTGCAAAAGATTTTTAGATATATCCTCAGATCTGACAACTGACCTCACTGAAGCAAACCCTTATGTTGTATAAGTTTGCAATATTCTTTCTGGGAGGAGTCGGCTCTCTTTGACATTGTATTTTGTTTCCAAGCAATATCAATTTATTGGCTCCCCAAGTCTCTGCTGAAAACTGCAACAGTGCCAACAATTACATCTTTAGGAAGTGATTTGATGGTTTTCCATTTCTTCAGCACATGCCATTCACTGGAGTTTTCAGTGTCACACCATTTAAATTTTCGATGAAAACTGCTGTGAACTGGCATCATGTACTGCTTCCAGTTTGAGCTATTTCTCTTTAATGAATGTGGAAGCTCAGCTTAGGAATCAAGATGAAACTGAAACCTTTAAATGCTAGAAATCTGAAGTAAAAGCAGAATATTTACAAGGATAACACAGTGTGGAGCTGCAGGAACACAGCAGGCCAGGCAGCATCAAAGGAGCAGGATTGCTAATGTTTCGGTTTGGGACCCTTCTTCAGAAACGTCAGCTTTCCTGCTCCTCTGATGCTGCCTGGCCTACTGTGTTCCTCCAGCTCCACACTGTGTTATCTCTGACTCCAGCATCGGCAGTTCTTGCTCCCTCTGATATTTACAAAGATGTTGCCACGGTTGGAGGGTTTGAGCTATTGGAAGAAGCTGGATAGGCTGGGCCTATTTTCCCTGGAGTGTCAGAGGATGAAGTGTAACCTTATAGAAGTTTATAAAATCATGAGGGGAATAAACAAGTTGAATAGACAAAGTCTTTTCCCCAGGGTGGGGCAGTTTGAAACTAGACGGCATAGGTTTAAGGTGAGAGGGGAAAGATTTAAAAGGGACATAAGGGGTAATGGATGTGTGTATGGAATGAGCTGCCAGAAGAAGTGGTGGAGGCAGGTACAGTTACAGCATTTAAAAGGCATCTGGATGGGTATATGAATAGGAAGGGTTTAGAGGGACATGGGCCAAATGCTGGCCAATGGGACCAGATTGATTTTGGATATCTGGTCAGCATG
>NC_081391.1:24176387-24193887 GCF_030684315.1 Stegostoma tigrinum | reverse complement strand
TTTTATTCAGTTTATGTGCTGGGTCCATTCCATTGCAGAGGTTTACTGTCACATTAGGTGTATTATGGGTGAGCTTGGCATATCATGGGTATGTTTTGTTGGCTTCCTGTAGCTGGGTCATTTGAATGTGAATCTGTTAGCTCAGTTGGGTGGATGGCTGGTTTGTAATGTACAATAACACCAACTGTGCAGGTTGAATTCCTGCACTGGCTGAGGTTATTATGAAGGACAGTCCTGTCCCCTTGCCTGAGATGAGGTGACCCTAAGGTTCAATTCACCAGTTGTGTGTTTCTCTCTAATGTGAGAGAGCAGCTTGATGCTTCAGTAGGGCTATGTGAACTTTGTCTTTTTCATTTGAGTGCTTTCTGTTGTATTTACACTGTATCTGGGACACAGGCTTTGCTGCTGTAGTTGTTCATTTGCTGAAGTGGAATGTTGGGTCTCTGTCAGGTTGGAAAACAGAATGTGGCCCAGGCTCTGGAACCTGTTCTGCGACTGATTGCTCAGATCTTGGCTGATTTGATGCTCAAACTCCATATATCTGCCTTCAACACATGTCAATGATGCCTAGATTAGGTGGGTTATGGGGGATGGGTCTGGGTGGGATGCTCTGAGGGTCGGTGTGGACTTGTTGGGCCGAAGGGCCTGCTTCCACACTGTAGGGATTCTATGATCGATGAATGAGTATTTTCAGCCAATACAAATCTACCCAAAAACAAAAACACAAAGTGCTGGAGAAACTCAGCAGGTCTGGCAGCATCCTTGGAGAGAGAAACAGAGTTAACTTCTCAAATCCTTCTTCAGAGCCGTATCCATCTCAGCTTCAAACTCTTGTGTTCCAGCTGACCATGACAATCCACGTTTTTTGTGAGGGGAGTTTATCTGCATTCGTCACTGCTTGTGATTACTGTAGATTCACTGCCACATTTTACTTTGGGTAATTTGTGCAGGTTTCATTGTGAATCGTTGATGTGTTTGGAATTGTATTTCAGTGGCCGTTAGTATTTTTTGAAGCAGGCCATAAATAGAGGATTTGAACATGGAACATAGAACATAAAACACAGAACAGTACAGCACAGTACAGGCCCTTTGGCCCACAATGTTGTGCCAACCTGTTATCCTATCAAGATCAAACTACTCTGCATACCCTATATTTTACTATCCTCCATGACCCTATCCAAGAGTTGCTTAAATGTCTCTAATGTATCTGAATTCACTATCACGCTGGCAGTCCATTCCATGCGTCCACCACACTCTGTGTAAAGAACCTACCTACCTCTGACATCTCTCCTACGCCTTCCTCCAATCTACTTAAAATTATGCCCCCTCATAATATTCATTTCCACCCTGGGAAAAAGTCTCCACTCTATCTCTGCCTCTCATCATCTTGTACACCTCTATCAAGTCAGCTCTCACCCTTCTTCGCTCCAATAAAAAAAGCCCTAGCTCCCTCAACCTCTACTCAGAAGACCTGCCCTCTAGTCCTGATAAATCTCCTCTGCACTCTCTAAAGCTTCCACATCCTGCCTATAATGAAGTGACCAGAACTGAACACAATATTCCAAGTGTCATCTAACCAGGGTTTTGTAAAGCTGCAGCAGAACCCCACGGCTCTTAAACTCAAATTCTCTGCCAATGAAAGCCAAAACACCACACACCTTCTTTACAACCCTATCAACTTGGGTCGCAACATTGAGGGATCTATGGGCATGGAGCCCAAGATTCCGCTGTTCCTCCGCACTGCTAAGAATCCTGCCATTAACCCTGTACTCTGCATTCAAATTTGACCTTCCAAAATGAACCACTTCACACTTTTCCGAGTTGAATTCCATCTACCACTTCTTTGCCCAGCTCTGCATCCTGTCAATGTCCCATTGCAACCTAGAGCAGCCCTCCATGCTGTCCACAACTCCACCAACCTTTGGGTCATTTGAAGTTGGGCATTAAGCCTTTGGTTGTGCTTCAGCATCCAACTAGAGGTCAGTTAGCTCAGGTAGCTGGACAGCCTGGTCTGCGATGTGGAGAGTGACACCAACAGCATGAGGTCATTTCCTTCCGCACCTACACAGGCCCCAAACCCCACCTCTTCCTCCGGTACACTGATGACTGTATCGGCGCTGCCTCTTGCTCCCCAGAGGAGCTCGAACAGTTCATCCACTTCACCAACACCTTCCACCCCAACCTTCAGTTCACCTGGGCCATCTCCAGCACATCCCTCACCTTCCTGGACCTCTCAGTCTCCATCTCAGGCAACCAGCTTGTAACTGATGTCCATTTCAAGCCCACCGACTCCCACAGCTACCTAGAATACACCTCCTCCCACCCACCCTCCTGCAAAAATTCCATCCCCTATTCCCAATTCCTCCGCCTCCGCCGCATCTGCTCCCACGATAAGACATTCCACTCCCGCACATCCCAGATGTCCAAGTTCTTTAAAGACCGCCCACAGTGATCGAGAACGCTCTTGACCGCATCTCCCGGATTTCCCACAACACATCCCTCACACCCCGCCCCCGCCACAACCGCCCCAAGAGGATCCCCCTCATTCTCACACACCACCATACCAACCTCCGGATACAACGCATTATCCTCCGACACTTCCGCCATTTACAATCCGACCCCGCCACCCAAGACATTTTTCCATCCCCTCCCCTGTCAGCTTTCCGGAGAGACCGCTCTCTCCGTGACTCCCTTGTTCGCTCCACACTGCCCTCCAACCCCACCTCACCCAGCACCTTCCCCTGCAACCGCAGGAAATGCTACACTTGTCCCCACACCTCCTCCCTCACCCCCATCCCAGGCCCCAAGATGACATTCCACATTAAGCAGAGGTTCACCTGCACATCTGCCAATGTGGTATACTGCATCCACTGTACCCGGTGCGGCTTCCTCTACATTGGGGAAACCAAGCGGAGGCTTGGGGACGGCTTTGCAGAACACCTCCGCTCAGTTCGCAACAAACAACTGCACCTCCCAGTCGCAAACCATTTCCACTCCCCCTCCCATTCTCTAGATGACATGTCCATCATGGGTCTCCTGCACTGCCACAATGATGCCACCCGAAGGTTGCAGGAACAGCAACTCATATTCCGCCTGGGAACCCTGCAGCCTAATGGTATCAATGTGGACTTCACCAGTTTCAAAATCTCCCCTTCCCCTACTGCATCCCTAAACCAGTTCAGTTCGTCCCCTCCCCCCACGGCACCACACAACCAGCCCAGCTCTTCCCCCCCACCCACTGCATCCCAAAACCAGTCCAACCTGTCTCTGCCTCCCTAACCGGTTCTTCCTCTCACCCATCCCTTCCTCCCACCCCAAGCCGCACCCCCAGCTACCTACTAACCTCATCCCCACTCCTTGACCTTACCGTCTTCCCTGGACTGACCTATCCCCTCCCTACCTCTCCACCTATACTCTCTCCACCTATCTTCTTTACTCTCCATCTTTGGTCCGCCTCCCCCTCTCTCCCTATTTATTCCAGCTCCCTCTCCCCATCCCCCTCTCTGATGAAGGGTCTAGGCCCGAAACGTCAGCTTTTGTGCTCCTGAGATGCTGCTTGGCCTGCTGTGTTCATCCAGCCTCACATTTTATTATCCAGGTCATTTCCTGCAATGGCTGAGGTCACCATGAAGATCCTATCTTTGCATCCGTGCTCCTTAATTTGGGCATAGTCACCCTCAGGTTAAACTCTCCACCAACCATCTCTCTCTCTCTCTCTCTCTGTCTCTCTCTCTCTGGGAGAGCAGTGATGGTGATATTCAAGGCGCAGCTCATTGCAGAATTATCAGAGCATCAGAGTTTCTTGGCATCTATTGGGAAAGTTGAGTTCCTAAGCATTTCTTGTGACACTCTTCAACTCAGAGAAGCACTTTCAAGCCTTGGCCGTGAGATATAAAATACACACGTTGCCTCCTTAACTTCCAAATTCGTCATCTGTTTCCCCCTTTCTCTCAGCCATTCCAACTATGTTTAAATGTTTGTGATCCTTGTCATAATCAGTCAGTCCTGTGGGTGAGAAAACCACACAATACTCACCCCCCAGTGTTGGCGGTCTGCAGTGACTTTCCTGGATCAAAGCTCTCAATGGATCTTGCAAATTTGCTGTTGGGCAGTTGCCACATCTAGAGGTAGAATTGGCTCAAACCAATAGCTCTTTGCTGCAAATTTTTAATTTTAGCTAGAATTTTTAATTTTCTCTCTCGCAAAGTCTCTCTCATTCACTATCTTACTCAAAGTCTTTGAACCTATTGTCTAAGTCCTTATGCCTTTCTCTTGAGGTCTCTTTCCTTCTCAAGTCAGGTACAGCAAGCAAGGTTCTACATTCTAAAAAGACCAATCACAATTGGTTCTAGAAACATTCTTGATCTCAACTGTCCTCCTTCATTTCTGGCCTCATTACCTCCTGGAAAACATAGCTTCTCGTTCCAATAAATAAACAGGCAGTGGAATAATGGAAAAGACCAGTTTGAGCCATATAAACATCTTCATTCTCTGTATCAGATTGATTCAAGGGATAACTGCAGGAAATTGGGATTCGTGTGCTTTTAGTGGTAGTTACATTGATGCAGGCTCGATGGGTCAAATGGCCTTTTCTGCTCTGTATGAATCTATGATAGTGCTTTAAGTTTCCATTTCTGGGCACATTTGAACCTGTTTTCAATGGATTTAATCAATTTTAATCTTTCAGTTAATATATATGAGCCTTTCAGTTAATTTGCTCAGATGGGTTATTTGGTTTGATCAGATTTCTCTCTGTCCCGATAAGAGTCTTAACAAAGTTACAAAAATTAACATGATAGAGTTAACCTGTTCTTCCTTGTCCCCCTTGGCCTATCTCCAGCTCTTGACTGAGATAGTTAGCCACACCATTACCATCCAAGTCCAGTTGGGTGGGACCACTCTCACCTGCTTCCATGTTTATCTGTCAAGCTCTAGGCAGAGATTCGTTTGTGAAGGCTTCTCTTGTTGCTCCTGGAATTATTCGACGATCTATCCTCAACTTCCTCCTATTTCTATTGGCATCATCATCCACAGACTGTGTGAATTTCCATGTGTACGCTGACCACACCCGACCCTAAGTCACCACCGTCCCCCCTCTCCACCTCACCCACCCGGATCTCTCTGCTGTCAATTACCAGAATGTTTAGCTGATGATATTCAGTACCAGATGGGGATAATTTTCTCCTTTAAATACTGACAAGATTGTGGATCTGTTACCTTCAGCCCCTCGAGTGACCAACTCCCAACCTCTCCCTGCGAACTATCTGATGCTGACTGAGATTATTCCTTGTTGTCCAATGTGTAGTGAGACAAGTGAGAATTGGTCGTGTCTAATGGTGGCTCGTTGGTGCTCATTCTCACTTGTCTCATCTCTCACTACACGTGGACAACGAGGAACAGAAATTCAACTGGTACAACACATCCATAATCGCATGAGCCGAACAGAGTCGCGCCGGGGATTTCCTGGAGGCCTGGTATTCCAACCGGAGCTACATCAACAAGCACATTGAATTAGACCCTGTGTACAAACCACTGAGAAACAGAACCAGAAGTAATACCTACCATCCCAGCAAACCGAGGCATATAAATAACAAGTGGGACAGGACGCCAGTGCTTCACTGGATGCACACTGACGGTGTTACCTAGCAGGGTGACGGAACATCTGCAACCAAACCCACAAGCTCAGCGAGCAAGTCTGCAACTTTAACCTTCTAGAAGTTTATAAAATAATGCGGGGTATAGATAGAGTTGCTAGCAGTTGTACTTATCCTAAGATGGGGACTTTCAAGACGAGGGGGCACATTTTTGAGGTGAGAGGAGATGGATTTACAAAAGACATGAGGGTGGTTCGTGTGTAGAATGAGCTGCCAGAGGAAGTGGTGAGAGGAGGTCTAGGACCGAAACGTCAGCTTTTGTGCTCCTGAGATGCTGCTTGGCCTGATGCGTTCACCCAGCTCCACACTTTGTTATCTCTTTTATCAGAGGAAATGGTGGATGTGGCTACAGTTACAACTTTTAAAAAGACATTCGGAAAAGTACATGAATATGAAAGGTTTGTGGGAAATGGGACAGAAACGGGGAGGTGGGACCAGTTTAGTTTGGGATTGTGGTCATCATGGACTGGTTGGACTGAAGGGTCTGTTTCAGTGCTGTATGTTTCTGTGACTCAATGGCATTTGAAAGCACTTTGCAGCCAATTAAATAGCGGCAGGAATGTGGGAGCCAATTTGTGAACTGCAAAGCCCTCGCGGGGTTAATGAGGAGATCAGACCCTGAATATCTGTGTCAGCTATCACAGCTCAGGGATAAACAGTAGCCAGGAAACCAGGAGGAACATTCTCGGCTTTCTGCACTTGAGGGTTTGTAGCTGCAACAATAAGCAAACACTTTCACTCTCTGCTTCTTACGTAGTTCACGTGAAGTAATTTTATTCCTCAGTAAATAAGCTGAACTCCTACAGTGAGAATAGGTGTTAAACAGCAAGTTTCAGTCCACCTCCACTAATTGCAGCTAGTGTTACTCACATATCAATATGAAGCAGGCGTATGAGGAGAGGTGATAGCTGATTGATATCCTCAATCTGACACTATTTATCCTAACAAGAGCACAATTTAATCATTCATCTTCATATGGTGACACTTATTTTAACTGTCTACCCAGTGGCTGCAGTGTCTAGTGTGCAAAACACTGACTGAATGATACAGGGATTTCAGACTGTTTCCACTGTCTGTATTTACAGGGGCCCCCAGGTGTGTGTGTGTGTGTGTGTGTGTGTGTGTGTGTGTGTGTGTGTGTGTGTGTGTGTGTGTGTGTGTGTGTGTGTGTGTGCGCGCACGCACAATTGTGTGTGTCAGTATATACAGGGGGATCCTGGGTCGGGGGGAGGGGGGATGGTGTGTCAGCATTTACAAGGGGATCCTGGGGAGGGGGGCATGGGTCAGTATTTATGGGGGTGTCCCCAGGGGGTGGTGAGTGTGTCATGATTGTACAAGCCTCTATAAGTTCAGCCCTCAGCCTCTGACAGTCCGGAGAAAATAGCCCCAGGTTGCTCAGCGTCTGCCATTACACCAAACCCTCCAAACCTGGCACCATCCTGCGAAAAGGAGGCATTGGCCTCGTGGTTTTATGACTCGGCTATTAATTCAGAGATTCAGGGAATGGTCCCGGGGACCCGGGTTTGAATCCTGCCACAGCAGATGGTGGAATTTGAGTTCAATAAATGCCTGGAATGAAACATCTAATGATGACCATGAATCCATTAGTGACTGTTAGAAAAAACCCATCTGGTTCACTAATGCCCTTTAGGGAAGGAAATGCCATCCTTACCTGGTCCGGTCTACGTGTGACTCCAGACCCACAGAGATGTGGTTGACACTTATCTGCCCTCTAGGCAATTAGGGATGGGCAATAAGCGCTGGCCTAGCCCTTGGCATCCTCAATCTGTGAATGAATTGTGGAAAAATCTTTTCTGAACCCCTTTCATCTTTCCTCAAGCAGGGAGACAGAGCTAAAACTGGCCTGACTAAAGTCTTCTTCTTTGTGTTTAACCCTAAATTTTAACCCTCCCCACCAAACCTCTCTCTCTCGACGTTCTGAATGTCAATGATTTGTCTGGTATTTATGTTCCTGTTGCCCTGCAGGTTTGAGTAATATCATTGGCATCATAGTGTACATATCTGCCAACGCAGGAGACCCAGCCAAAAGCGACTCCAAAAAGAACAGTTACTCTTATGGATGGTCCTTTTACTTTGGAGCTCTGTCCTTTATCATTGCAGAGATGGTGGGAGTGTTAGCTGTCCATTTGTTCATTGACAGACACAAACAGATCCGAGCCGGGGCCAGATCCGCAGATTACCTGCAATCCTCGGCGATCACTCGCATCCCCAGTTACCGGTACCGCTACCGACGGCGCAGTCGGTCGAGCTCCCGGTCCACGGAACCCTCTCACTCCAGAGATGCCTCACCGGTTGGTCTCAAAGGCTTCAACACGCTACCCTCCACCGAGATCTCCATGTACACTCTCACCCGAGACCCCCTGAAGACCACCAGCTCCTACAACTCTGAGCGCGACCACAACTTCCTGCAGGTTCACAACTGCATTCAGAAAGAGCTGAAGGATTCATTACACACTAATACAGCGAACCGCAGAACAACACCTGTATAAAACACTGGACGCTGCAGAAAGAGGGACAGAGAGAGAGAGAACAAAACAGAGGAACAACAACAAAAAAATTAATAATTTACAAAAAAAGGAGAATATTAAAAGTTATTGCATGAAAACCCAATTCCATTGCAAAAAAAATGCAAAAGTTACTTTGTCAAAAAAAGTTTAAAATCGAAAACGAGGAGGAAAAAGAGAGGGGCAGATGTGATGATGCAGAAGGCTTGAAGTTCTGCAAAAGGATGGATTGACGACAGAGAGGAGTGTGAGAGGGACAGTTAGGATGAGGGTTTTTTTGTTCATTTCTCAAATGAATTTAAAACGCCATTTATCGTCGAATTTTTTTGTTTCTCGTAACTATTGTTTCCCTGCCGAGAATGGGAGGCGATGGTTTTCGTTAAAAGGTCATGAGCTTGCTGAAGAATTTAAAACATATTTAAAAAGGAGAAAAAAAAGGACACATCCATTCTTTGAGACAACTACAAAGCGGGGAGGATTTTAGTAAAACAAAAGAAACACAAGACTGGAACAGCATCAAATGTCAGTTTTTAATTTTGCTCGGCCATTGAATGAAGTGATCATTTATCAAAGGAAATTGGAACATTAAAACAGAAAATATATGTATTCTTTACAAAAACAAAAGACATTTTATTGGTGTGTGGCAAGCTGAGGATTTGAGAAATTTGCATGTGATGATAATGACGCTCCTCTTCCGACCAAAAAAACACTCAAATCAAGAATTTCAAAACAAGAAATTTTTTTAACGATTTCAATTATTATTTAAGAAAAACAAAATGATAAAAATGGAATGGAATTTTGTGTGGAGCAGGAATGGAGAGGGTTTGATCGAAACAAGAAGCTATCAGCTTTTATTTCCAAAGTTTCCTAATTTTGGTCTAACTTTAGGATGACCATGACAATTCTTTGAAGGTGTGAGGATGGACTGAAAGCAGGAGGAGAGAGAGACGGGGGGAAAACGGGGCGAAATGGTATGTGTGACCTCTCTAAAATCAGGAAACTCTATGTGCGAGTGTGATACTGTGGTGTTTAACTCATTTCATGCCAAATTTAAAAAAAATCAAAAAAATTTCAAAAAAATGAAATAAAATCTACCAAAAAAAAGCTTTCATATATTTTATTTTAAAAAAATAAAAAAAGACATTTTCTATGGTTTGAACAAGGAATAAAAAAAGAAAATTAAATTCAAACATCCGATACATCCACAATGGAATATTTTAAATATGGTTTAACAAAACAGAAAAAGGATTCATTGTGGGATCCACTAGAAATATTTAAGAGAATTGAAAGATTAATTTTAAGCTGAGATGATTGTACAATGGAAGAGCTTTTAAACAGATAAAAAAAAATTCTCAGCGAGCTAAAGAAACTCCGCTTGCCAAAACCCTGAAAACACAATCTTTCTTTTTCCCAAATAATGATTTCCAGAATCAAAACCTGATTGAGTTGTGGGAAAGAGAATGGGATCTGGTTATCTTGTAAGATTCACTTCGTTGGAAGAAATCAAAACCCATCAATTTATCTCAATTGTTACAATTATTTTCTTTTTTTGTTTGCAGACTGTTAAAAAAAACCTGAGACATTCAAATAAACACTTTTATAAGAAGCTTGCGCTTTAATTGTTTATTTCTATGTAAATGTTTCCCAAACCTTTTCATAAGAGCCATCTATATCTGGTTATCTAGGGGATGGGGCAGGAGTGAAATTTGTTGGGTGCCAGTGCTGAGATTGGTGAAGAAGGCAGCATCTGACTATTTCAGACAAAGCTGAATTGCCTGGCAGATCAGCGCATAAACTAATCTTACACTGTCTGCAAAATCCCCAATTATCAAATACTTCATCTCTTCTCTTTCATGGCTTTAGATCTCTGTGTGTCTTTTTTTGTTGATGGATCGGGGAGGGTAATTTGGTAATTCAGGCATTTAGCCCAACCTGCACCATGCCTACTGAATGATTTGCCAGAGCTGTTTTGGCTGAGAGGCCATCACATTGCTGTGGCCAGTGTGCGTTAGGATCCCTCCCTAAAGAACATGAATGAACCAGATGGGTTTTAATTTGCTAATAACAATTTCTTTCTCTCTTTGCCATTTAAGTCCACCTTCACTCCTTTATTTCGCATTGTCCTAACACCATCTCTCCTCTCTCAGTTTTTCTCACATTCTCCCTCACTTGCAACTCTTTTCCTTCTTATTCTCATTTCCGTCTCCTCCTTCAGTCTCTCCCCATTCATTTCTGTCTTTGTAGCTTCCTGTTGTAATGACCCTGCAAGCCCTGGTTGCAACTAAAGATCAGCATTAAGCATGGGCTTGCAGAAGGGATTCTGAACACAAATACAAATCTCACCATTGAGATTTCCAAAAGTTATGTCTGGAAACCATGCTACAATCTGTAAAAGTAATCACTAAACTGTTGGATTGTCAGCAAAACCCAAATGTTTAATCTGTGTCCTTTAGGAAGGGTAATCTGGTATGTTTACTCAATCATTCTCTACAGCATTGTAGCAGCTAATGTGGCCAGCAAAATGTAATAATGACCAGATTACCTGCTTTAGTTGATGTCAACTGGTTGGACTGAAGGTCTGTTTCTGTGCTGCATGATTCAATGACTCCAATTCAGGGATAAATATGAAGAGGAGAGCGAGACAGAATTGCACAGCTCTACTTTGAATAGTGTCACACAAGGTGTTCTACATCCACCAGAGAGAGTAGGCAGGATCACAGTTTCTGTCTCAAGTGAGAGACAGTGTCATGCTCCCTCAGCACTGATCCTCCGACAGTGTGACGCTCCCTCAGCACTGACCCTCCGACAGTGCGGCGCTCCCTCAGCACTGACCCTCCGACAGTGCGGCGCTCACTCAGCAAAGACCCTCCGACAGTGCCCACTCCCTCAGCACTGACCCTCCGACAGTAACCACTCCCTCAGCACTGACCCTCCGACAGTGCGACGCTCCCTCAGCACTGACCCTCCGACAGTGCCCACTCCCTCAGCAATGACCCTCCGACAGTGCGGTGCTCCCTCAATATTGCCCTCGAGTGTCAGCCTTGATGTTGCATTCAGGTCGCTGGAAGGGGCCTTCTACTTTCAACTCCGAAGTGAGGATGCCAGGTTCCGAGCAGCTGGCAGGACACCTTTGTCTGTCTCTCACCATGTCAGAGCACAGAAATGGAGAGAGAATCAGGAGAAGGAGAAATGGAACAGACACCTACACTCACCTCCCCACTGGGAATTTCACAAAGAGTTTTCAGCTCCAGTGTCCCTGGGTCAAAAAATGCAAATGGATTTTTCTAGCTTGGATATTGGACGGGACAGGTTTATACATCCCATAATGATTGGTTGGTGTCAGGGGGGTGCTGAGGATCCAGCTGATCATTCCTTTGATTTTTTTGTGGGGGGCTGGGTTTGGGGGGAGGGTCCGGGGGGAGAGTATGGGGAAGAGGAAGGTTGAAGCTTGCTCTCAGAGGACAAGAAATGAAGAAATAACGCCCAAAGAAAAACCGAAGAGAAACACAGGAATTTACCTTGAACTTATGAAACTGGAATGAAGTTGACAGTGACCCAATGCACTTTTATCCTGGTTTAACAGCAATGTTCAGTTCTGGGTCACCTACAGAGAAAGGAACAAAGGAACTGGAGGAAGACTTTCAACCCCTGACCTCTCGTTCTTCAGTTTGATAATTGCTTGACTATATTTTAACTTCGCCTACTTGTCTGTGTTGGTTCAATTGCACTAAATTCCATTGCCTCATAAACGTCTGACAATCCTGAGTTTGGTTTTTATTTTAATTAGATGACTTTTTGTCGGGGAGAGAATTCCAATTTCCCCTATGTGTAAGAAAATGCTTTCTGACGTTACCCTGGTTCTCAATTTAAATACCCCTCATTAGCCTGTTCAGAGATGCCATTGTGTGTCTCTGGGGCAGGTGGGACTTGAAACTGGGTCTCCAGGCTCAAAGGTAGGGACACTGGCACTGTGACCACGGGCTGTTACCTAAATGTTACATGCCCCTCCCTGCCACAGTGTTTTCTTCATAGGCTTTAATCATCTTAAACACCTTCTGTATGATGGAACACAGACCAAGTACACTCAATCTGTCCTTCATTTAACCCTTTTATCTCTGGTGTTAACCTGGTGAATGTGCACTGCATCTTATCCCAAGGTCAGATTCTCCCACCTGAGAGAACCCAAGCCAGGGATGACTCCAGTGGTGTCTGACATCATTTTATGGCAGTGAATCGACTGTGCATTTGTATTCCTGCAGACTAGAGACAATGTCTAATATTCTATTAACCTTTCTCAATGGTTTATAATCTACCCACTGGAGATTACTGATCAAAGCCGGGGAAGCTCAGTGAGTGTGGCACAATCTGTAAAGAGGAAGAAAAGGAACATTTCAGAACCAATGAAAGATGGAAATGGAAGAGTTTTAAACTGGGAATGGGAACATGAAGACCAAAGGAGCAGCTCTGTGATAGGGTCAAGGCCAGGGGAGATTAAACAACAAAAACTTTTATGACTGAACAGCCAAAGACATGAGTAATGGAGAGATTGAGGAAACAAAAGCTGTGTCTAAATGAGGAGGGAATTGCTCCATAAAATAAAGAGTCTGAACATAATGTGAAAGGAGAAAGGAAGAAATTATATGAAGACCAATCCATAAAACAGAGAAAGAAGTCAAAGATCCACATAGAACAAATAGTTCTGATCTAAAGTTGTTGAGCCCAGCCTCGTGTAAGAAGGCAGCACAGAGCCGAATTGAAAGCTGAGACCCTGTTTCTCAACGTTGAGGTTTGCTGGAGCACTGCAGCTAGCTGTGGACTGAGAGGTCAGAGGGTGGCTGCAAAGTGGAGGATTAAGGTGACAAACCTCCAGAAGCTCAGGGTGATGCCGGCGAGATGAGTGGAGGAATCCCACAAAAGGATCACTCCCCAGCGTAGAGGAGACCCCAACACGTGGAGTGAATTTGCTAAATGAAATAAATATCAGCAGAGGGCAGTTTCTTTTGAAAGAAGTATTTGGGACTTTGGACGAGGAGATGGACCAGGTGTAGGGGCAAATGTTGCAGCTCTGGCTCATTCACAGAAAATGCCACAGGGAACGCAGGAGTGAACAAGGTGGGTGGTGGAAGAAATGGACCCTACAGAGTGCTGTAGGGGACAGCAAACAAAGATTTGGTTATTGGTCGGATCCCATTGGAGCTGGTAAAAGATTACCTGTTGGATCTGCCAGCTGCTAGGGTGGGGATGTAAAAACCCTCAAAGGGGAAGGGGGTTTGACCAGAATGTGCTTTATTAAGTCATTCACAGGATTAGGCCATCACGGACTAAGCCAGCATTTATTGCCCAGCTCTAATTGCCCAGAGGGCAGTTCAGAATCAACCACATTGCTGTGGGTCTGGAGTCACATGTAGGCCAGACCAGGTAAGGATGGCAGATTGCTTCCCTAAAGGACATTAGTGAACCAGGTGGGTTCTTCCCCCATCAATCAACAATATGGTCACCGTTAAACTCTTAATTCTACATATTGATTGAATTCAAATTCTACGATCTGCTATGACAGGATTCGAATTCAGATACCCCAAACATTAACTAGGGTCTCTGGGTTAACTGCAGCCATAATAGTGCTAGGCCATTGCCTCACTGTGAAATGGCCTGGCTATGTTGGAGGGCTCTGTTGTCATGCAGAGAGTAAATTCTTGCTGGTTGGACTGAAGGGTCTGTTTCCATGCTGTATGACTCTATGACTCTCCTGCCTCCATCTGCTTCCATGTGTTTGATTTTCCCCTTTTTTGTTTGTTTTATTGGTCTGTCATTGCCTGGTTTCTTTCTTTCTCCCTTCCCGTTACATTCAAATGACTTCTTTTTTTTACAGAGGAACTCACCCTCACTTGGACACATTTGGGATTTCCACACTCTTGCTAATCCCGCCCTCTCTGGCTGATGCCTCAATCTCTCCACCCAATTACAGAGTATCTCTGTTACCCTTCCTGGCCCCTTTTGCCTTTCCACTCATTTAAACTGGACGCGCTTGGAGTATTGCGTACAGTTCTGGTCACCGCATTATAAGAAGGATGTGGAAGCTTTGGAAAGGGTGCAGAGGAGATTTACTAGGATGTTGCCCGGTATGGAGGGAAGGTCTTACGAGGAAAGGCTGAGGGACTTGAGGCTGTTTTCATTAGAGAGAAGAAGGTTGAGAGGTGACTTAATTGAAACATATAAAATAATCAGAGGGTTAGATAGGGTGGATAGGGAGAGCCTTTTTCCTAGGATGGTGACAGCGAGCATGAGGGGACATAGCTTTAAATTGAGGGGTGAAAGATATAGGACAGATGTCAGAGGTAGTTTCTTTACTCAGAGAGTAGTAAGGGAATGGAACGCTTTGCCTGCAACGGTAGTAGATTCACCAACTTTAGGTACATTTAAGTCGTCATTGGACAAGCATATGGACGTACATGGAATAATGTAGATTAGATGGGCTTGAGATCGGTATGACAGGTCGGCACAATATCGAGGGCCGAAGGGTCTGTACTGTGCTGTAATGTTCTATGTTCTAAACTCTCGCATAAGGAAAGCTCATTGACTCAAAATGCTAACCGTTTCTTTTTCCACTGATGCTGCCAGACCTGCTGAGTTTCTCCACTGAGTTTATTGTCAGAGTTTCAGCATCTGCACAATTTCAGTTTTGCGTTAGTGGTCACCTGTAAGTGGACATTTAACACCCTTTGTCTGCACTTCCCAACCTTTTTGACGAAATAATGTTAAAATTAATTTGGACATGACTCTGTGACACTAACGTGACTCCTGTCTCTACTCCACTTCCACTGTGGCCTCTCCTACTCCCTTGAACATAGTAGCCACCTGCCATTCAACCCTTTAGCAATGCACCCTCCCTCACAACTCCTTTCCCCTCCCTCACCTTTCCTCCCCTCCCCACAATGCTTAACACCCTCCCACTACTTTCCCCTCCCTCCTCACCCTTCTCCACCTTCACCTCTACTTTGCACCCCTTTCCCCCTCATTCTGCAACTTGGCAGATTCAATGGTTTATGGCGATTAATTAAAAAATATATAAATGTCTTTTATTAAAAGTCTTGTAGGTAAAAATAAACCACGAGGTGGACTGTATCTAGGTTTCTAGCACAGCAAGGTCCCTGAAGGGTTGGGCATCGATATTAACTGCAATTTCTACCATGTTAATCCTTAACTGTGCCATGACCTTATGGTAGTTAAACAGGTAAAGTAGACCTCCCCATATGGGTTGGGGTTGGGGATGTTGAAACGAAAACCCAGCAAACATGGTATAATACAACCTTAATCACAGGTGACAGGAAAGTAAGTCACCCTTTTTGCTCTGAGCAATCGCCCTTCATGCTCGAGCTGTCACGCTGGTGTTTGTGGGATCTTGCTGTGCACTGGCCAGTTGTCACATGCCAGCAGTGACCATGCTTCAACGTGGCCATAAAAAGCACCTTGCCGAGGGTGTCATTGAACTTTACATTTTTCAGTTCTGGAAATGTAAATGCCACAGCAGAGAATGGAAACAGGAGAAACTCCATTCAGGTCTATGAACCTGGTCTGCCATTCAATTCCATTTTGACCGATCCTTGCCCCGCTCCCCACCCCCAAAACCCCGTCTTTAATTTCATAACTGTATGCCCTTTGCAAACCAAAAATCCAACAATCTCAATTTTGAAATTTCCAACCCACCAGCTTCACTTTTTGAGGGGTGGTTGTTGAGCATTGGAGCAGGGAGAAATTCCAGATTTCCACCCCCAACCCCCATTGTGTGAAGCTGTGCTTCCAGACCACTCCGTCCATCAGGAAATGACTTCTCTCCTTCAGCCCCATCAAACCCTTCAGTCTTTTTAAAAACCTTCATTAGCTCTCTCTTTAATCCTCCAAACTTGGGGAAATAGGGCCACGAATAGGCTGGTATTCTGCTCTGCCCTAGGTGCTTTCCAGAATGATAGAGGTGGCATAGTAGAGATTAATGTGCCAGCAGGAGATGATTGCTGGTCTGAAGTTAGTGCCAACTCATTAACACCAGCTATTCGGTGTGTAGAGCTCAAACACAAACCTTAAAATGTCAGCCAGCAGCCACGCTATTAACTAGGAAGGCAAGGCAGATTGTCAACCTTTATTGTCAGGGATAAATTGTGGTAACGTCCCTACCTCTGAGCTAGGAGACTTGGATTTAAGTGCCACCTGCTCCAGAGCAATGTCATAATTTCCCTGAACAGGCTGGTTGGGAAAATACCTAGAAATGGAGAAGCCTTGCTCTAACTGCATGCAGCACTGAGAGACCACGTCCAAAGGACCGTGCAGAGTTTTGGCTGTTATTCAGGATTAGCTTCGAGAAGGTTCACTTGGCTGGTTCCTGACTTTCTCATGTAGGGATTGAGCTGCGATGGGGGCCTGTGCTCGCAGAATGAGAGGCAACCTTATTGAAGCAAGATGCTCAGAAACGTTTGGATGGTTAAAGGATGTTTCCCTAGAGGGGTCCTGAACCGGGGCGGTGGGCACGGCTTCAGAATAAAGGGCCTCCCACTCAAGACAAGGAATGGTGGACTTTGTTCACTGAGAGGGCAGTGAATCTTTGGTATTCGTGACTCCAGCAAGCAGTGAAGGCTGCTTCATTGAGTATGTTTAAGGCAAAGTCAGATTGAGAATGGAGGTGAGGCTTGTGGGTGACCAGTTAGAAAGTGGAGCTAATGCTGCTATCAGATTGGGCCATGATCAGACGGAAAACTTTACCAGGTTGAGGGAGGAAATTTCAGTGGCCTACCCCTGCTTCCATTTCTTTCTTTTTATGTCAGTAGCAGGAGAGAACGTAGATCCCACACCTTGCCTTGGTTACAAGTTTGAATCTCAAGCTGTGAGAAGCCATGTGGCTGACCCAGTAGAAACAGCCTTGTGATCCTGGGAGATCTTGATTCAGTCACTGAAATTGTCGATCAGATTGAGCAGGAAACCTGAGAGTGGGACATTAATGTAGAGAATGTACCACAAACACATGGGCCAGAATGGCTGACCTGAGCTTGGCTCATTGACAGACTGGATGAGAAAGGTCTGAAGTCACAGTTATAGTCTAACAGGTTTATTTAAAATCCCAAGCTTTTGCAAGCTGCTGATTGGTCAGGTGAAGTGAGGGGAAGCACACAGGCACAGAATTTATAGGCAGAGAGATCAAAAGATAGGGATCAAAAGATAAGAATTAGGGAGAACACAAAGGCATTTTACACTTATGTGAGGAATAAGAGAACGGTCAAAGAAAGAGTAGGGCCGATCAGGGATAGCATAGGGAACTTGTTTGTGGAGTCTGAG
>NC_081391.1:24118887-24171387 GCF_030684315.1 Stegostoma tigrinum | reverse complement strand
ATGGAAAGGGTGAGGCCCAAGTGTTTCAGCTTATGTCTTATATTTTAGCTCTTGTACCTTATGTCCAAACTTGTCCAATTGGATCTCGTGGGAATATTTGTAATTTGAAGAATCAATGAGGAATTCATGTCAACGCCCAACTGAATGTCGGGGAGAGGATTTACATTTCTTTGACAGATTTTGGGTCAGTTCTGATGGTGCCTGCAGCCCAGTTGTCAGAAAGAGTCATCCCTCTTTACCCAGCTCCTGGGTAAAATTATACTGAATGGATATCAGGGACAAGCTCGCTGTTGGTTTGAGTCATACCTGGCACATAGGAAGATGATCATGGTTGTGAGATGTCAGTCATCTCAGCTCCAGGACATCTCTGCAGGAATTCCTCAGGGAACCGTCCTAGGCCCAACCATCTTCAGCTGCTTCATCAATGACCTTCTGTCCATCATAAGGTCAGAAGTGGGGATGTTTGCTGATGAATGCACAATGTTCAGCACCGTTCGTGACTCCTCAGATACTGGAATGGTAATTGTTCCAATACAACAAGACCTGGATAATGTCCAGGTTTGGGCTGGTAAATGCCAAGTAACATTTGTGCCAAGCAATGACTATTTCCAATAAGAGATGATCTAAACAGCTCTCCTTGACATTCAATGGCATTACCATTACTGAACCTTACACGAGCAACATCGTGGGGTTGGGGAGGGGGTGTTACTATTGAACAGAAATTGAACTGAAATTGCCATATAAATACGATGGCTACAAAGGCAGGTTCGAGGTGAGGCTATGAGTCTTGCAGCAAATAACTCCCCTCCTGACTTCCCAAAACCTATCCACTATCTACAAGGCACAAGTCAGGCGCGTGATGGAATACTCCCCACTCACCCAGATGTGTGCAGCTCCAACAACACTCTGTTTTAATTGCTTTCCATCACTTGCAGTCTGTTCTCTGAAGCCAATGGCTAAGAACACTCATCAAAATTTACATTTGGTTCAGTGAGTAATTGTTGCCAAGAAATTTAACCCAGAGAGTTGAGAACACTGTACTGAGTCTAGCAGGAGTTCTCGATAAGGTAGACTGCACAATGAAACTCCTCAACCTAGATTTTATTATGGAATCTAGGATCACTGACAATTTGGGGAAATGGTAATGTCACAGGCACAAGTAACTCAGCCAGGCCCAGGTTAATGTTCTTGAGACACGGGTTCAACTCCCACCCTAGCAGGTGGGCCATTTTCTGAAGAAGGGTCTAGGCCCAAAATGTCAGCCTTCCTGCTGCTTGACCTGCTGTGTTCATCCAGATCTATGCCTCGTTATCTCAGATTCTCCAGCATCTGCAGTTCCTACTATCTCTGTGAGCAACTCTTGATATATTTTCCACCAGAGGTTGGTATATTTTGTTAGAGATTGAGCGAGATGGAGAGACTTCTGTTGGATGAGGATGCCCAGTGATGTGGAATACTTTGGGGTCTAGCTCATGTTTTTGTTTTGGCTGAGTCAATTTCATTGATTTTTATGAAGGGGCTGTAGTGAGGCCTAATGCGTTTTCTCATGCTTTCATCCCAAACCCACTTCATGAATCACCTACACCACCCCCACTTCCCTTCAATGGGTGCCCCTGTTGTCCAATGGCAACCCAGCAGTACCACCTGCCAGGCCCAGAAGAACCAACCACAGCCTGGA
This sequence comes from Stegostoma tigrinum, assembly GCF_030684315.1. Taxonomy (NCBI): domain Eukaryota; kingdom Metazoa; phylum Chordata; class Chondrichthyes; order Orectolobiformes; family Stegostomatidae; genus Stegostoma; species Stegostoma tigrinum. The sequence goes on along the minus strand of NC_081391.1, from coordinate 24,169,709 downwards.
AAGGGCTAACATCCGAGGTGCTGGTGCCAGCTTTGAAAGTCTGTGCACCTGGTAAGTATGACACCCTATTTTGCAGAGGACCTGGCGAAGAGCGCAGTGCGGAGGTGGGACATAGTTTTCCCTCAGGACTAGCAGAGGAGGCAATGATCAGACAGCATGCTCCAAGTTTACCATCTGGATCATTGCAGCCTTAGCTGCCTGGAGGAACTTCCAATGGGGAAGGTAGCAGGCCAATGACCCTTTCCATTCTGCCAGTGTAAGTCTCTGCTACCCTCTCAGCTACTTCACCCACCAAGGCTCACCCTCTCCCACTCTCACTATTACCTACAACGAAAACAGAAGTTGCGGGAAAAACTCAGCAGGTCCGGCAGCATCTGTGAAGAGAAATCAGAGTTAATGTTTTGGCGTTCGATGACCCTTCCTCAGAGCCCTTCTGAGTTGCTGTGGAGAAGATCCCTGTCCTCCTTTGGAACGATGGCAGTGAAATCCTTTCTATACAGATGGGATTTATAAAGGGACCTGAGGGGTATCTTTTTCACGCAGAGGGTGGTGCGTGTATGGAATGATCTGACAGGGGAAGTGGGGGAGGCAGGTACAATTACAGCATTTAAAAGGCATCTGGATGGTACATGAATAGGAAGGTTTTAGAGGGATATGGGCCAAATGCTGGCGAATGGGACTAGTTTAATTTAGGATATCTGGTTGATGTGGACGGTTTGACAGTAGGATCTGTTCCCGTGCTGTACATGGGGATTAAACAGAAATGATTTCCCGGGAATAGAGTGAGGGATTGATGAAGAGTGGAGTAAAACTCTCCCAGATTGTAATGTGGTCATTGGGATCAGACAGTGCTGGTGCAGTCCGAGCTGTGTTGGGAGAGAGTGAGTGGGAGTGGGCAGCAAACACAGTATTTATTCAGTGCCAGCTCCCTGACTTGCTGTAATGCTCTATCACTGTGTGCCTATTGGTCCACACCGCTGTGCTTATGTTAGTATCTAACTCAACCTCTTCACACATTCAATTAGACACACACAGGCAACAAGGGTCCTTAGAGACTCCAACAGATCACATCCTACGTGTCCAGCCTCCTGACTCCTCCGTTATGTTCCTCTCACTCCGTTCCTCGTTCCCCTTGTCTCTGTGCCTCCTTTTCTCTGAATCAACAATGACACTTTCATTGACGCAGACACGATCTCAGTTCTCTCTCCTGTCCCTTCTGCAACTTCCTGCCATTGCTTTATCCCCCATCCTCTCCCCAGCCCCTCCCCGCTTGGAATGACCTGGCCAGGGGGCTACAGATGAAATTTGGAATAGGGGGATGTGGGTGGGGCTGGAGTTGGGAGGGTGAGGATGGAGACTGTAGGGGAGGGGACTCTGTGAGGGTGGAGAGGTGAGTGTGTGTGGGGAATGGTGTGTGTTGGGGGTAGGTCTGGGAGTGGGAAGGGGTCCAAGTGAGGGAGAGGTGTGTGTGTGGGGAATGGTTTGTGTGGGAGATTGTGTGAGTGGGAAGGTGTGTGTGTGGGGGAGCGGTGTGGGGGTGGGTGTCTGAGTGGGAAGGTGTGTGTGTGTGGGAGCGGTGCGTGGGTGGGGGTGAGTGTGTGAGTGGGAAGGTGTGTGTGTGGGGGAGCGGTGTGTGGGTGGGGGTGGGTGTGTGAGTGGGAAGGGGTGTAAGTGGGGGAGCGGTGTGTGGGTGGGGGTGGGGGTGTGAGTGGGAAGGGGTGTATGTGGGGGAGCAGTGTGTATGGGGAGCAGTGTGTGGGTGGAGGTGTGTGAGTGGGAAGGGGTGTGTGTGGGTTAGTGGTGGGCATGGGGAGCAGGGTGTGGGTGGGGGTGTGTGAGTGGGAAGGGGTGTATGTGGGGGACCAGTGTTTATGGGGAACAGTGTGTGGGTGGGGGTGTGTGAGTGGGAAGGGGTGTATGTGGAGGAGCAGTGTTTATGGGGAGCAGTGTGTGGGTGGGGGTGTGTGAGTGGGAAGGGGTGTATGTGGAGGAGCAGTGTTTATGGGGAGCAGTGTGTGGGTGGGGGTGTGTGAGTGGGAAGGGGTGTGTGTGGGTTAGTGGTGGGCATGGGGAGCGGTGTGTGCGTGGGAAGGGATGTATGTAGGGGAGCAGTATGTGGGTGGGGGTTGTGTGAGTGGGAAGGGATGTGTGTGGGTGAATGGTGGGCATGGGTGTGGTGTGTGAGTGGGAAGGGATGTAATTGGGGGAGCAGTATGTGTGGGGAGCAATGTGTGTTTGTTGAGCGGGGTGAGAGTGCGAAGGGGTGTATGTAGTGGAGGGGAGTGTGTGAGGTAGAGGGGAGTGTGTGTGGGGGAGGGGAGCTGTGTGTGGGGGAGTGGTCTATGTGTGAGAGGGAGAAGGAAGTGTGTGTGGAGGAGGGGAGTGTGTGTGAGGGGGAGTGGTGTAAGTGTGGGGGGAGTGGTGTTTGTCTGGGGGGAAGGGGAGTATGTCGGGGGAAGGGAATGTATGTCGGGGAGTGGTCTATGTGTGAGGGGGAGTGGTGTATGTGTGAGAGGGAGGGGAGTGTGTGTGTGGGGGAGGGGTGTGGGGGAGGGGACTGTTTGTGGGGTAGGGAGTGTGGGCTGGGGGGAGCTGTAGGAGGGCGAGTGCTGTATGTGTGAGGGGGAGAGAAGTGTGGGTGGGGGAGAGGAGCTGTGTGATGGGGATGGGATGTGTGTGGGGGATGGGTAGGGATTTGGGGAGGCAGGTGGGTGGGGATGCTGGATATTTTGGGGAAGTGTGTTGGAGAATGGAGGTGTGGGGAGAGTATGGTGTTGGGGTGAGGATTCGTTGTGGGAGAGATATGGGGGGAGGGGATTGTGTTGGGGTGAGGATTCATTGGGGTGGAGTGTTTGGGGGTAGGGGATGGTGTGGAGGGAGGGGTGTTGTAGGGAGGGGTGTGGGGGGATGGGATGGTGTTGGGGTGAGGACTCGTTGGGGTGGTGTGGCGGGGGAGGGGATTGTGTTGCGGTGTGGGGGGATGGGATGGTGTTGGGGTGAGGACTCGTCGAGGTGGTGTGGGGGGAGAGGGGATTGTGTAGCGGTGTGGGGGGATGGGATGGTGTTGGGGTGAGGACTCATTGAGGTGGTGTCGGGGGGAGGGGATTGTGTTGGGGTGATGTGGGGAGGGAATGGTGTTGCGGTGAGGATTTGTTGGGCCTGTAGGTGTGTGGGGGTGTGGGGTTGGTGTTGGGGGGAGTGGTGTGAGGGGAGGGAATGGTGTTGGGGTGAGGATTTGTTGGGGGTGGAGGGGTGTGGGGGGGCGGGGGGATTGTGTTGGGGGGAGGGATGTGGGGGGAGGGAGTAGTGTTGGGGTGAGGATTTGTTGGGGGTGGAGGGGTGTGGGGGGAGGGGATAGTGTTGGGGTGAGGGGTTGGTGTTGGGGGGAGGGATGTGGGGGGAGAGAGTAGTATTGGGGTGAGGATTTGTTGGGGTGGAGGAGTGTGGGGGGGAGGGGATGGTGTTGGGGTGAGGATTTGTTGGGAGGGAGGGGTGTGGGGGAGGGAGTGGTGTTGGAGTGAGAATTTGTTGGGGGTAGGGGTGTGGGGTGTAGGGGTGTGGGGGAGGGGTGTTGTGAGGAATGGTGTGGGGGGAGGGGTGTTGTGGGGAGGGGTGTGGGCTGTCGGGGTGAGGGGGGAAGGGTGTGGAGGGCAGGGGTGTTGTGGGGGGGGGTGTTGTGGGGAGGGGTGTTGTGGGGATGGGTGTTGTGGGGAGGGGTGTGGGGGGAAGGGTGTGGGAGGTGTTGTGGGGATGGGTGTGGGGTGGAAGGGTGGGGGGGGTGTTGTGGGTAGGGGTGTGGGGGGTAGGGGTGTGAGGGAGTGTTGTGGGTTGGGGTGTGGGTGTGTAGGGGTGTTGGGGGGAGGGCTGTGGGGGAGGGGGTGTGGGGGGTAGGCATGTGGGGGGAGGGGTGTTGTGGGAATGGGTGTTGTGGGGATGGGTGTTGTGGGGAGGGCTGTTGTGGGGAAGGGTGTGGGGGGAAGGGGTGTGGGGGGGTGTTGTGGGTAGGGGTGTGGGGGGAGGGGTGTGGGGGGAAGGGGAGGGGGGTGTGGGGGGTAGGCGTGTGGGGGGAGGGGTGTTGTGGGAATGGGTGTTGTGGGGATGGGTGTTGTGGGGAGGGATGTTGTGGGGAAGGGTGTGGGGGGAAGGGGTGTGGGGGGTGTTGTGGGTAGGGGTGTGGGGGGAGGGGTGTGGGGAGTAGGGGTGTGTGGGGGGTGGAGGTATGGGGGTAGGGGTGCGGGGGGCAGGGGTGTGGGTGTTGTTGTGGGTAGGGGTGTGGGGGGAGGGGTGTGGGGAGTAGGGGTGTTGGGGGGAGGGGTGTGGGGGTAGGGATGTGGGGGGCAGGGGTGTGGGGGGAGGGGTGTGGGGGATGGGTGTCGGGGGGAGGGGTGTGGGCCTACAGAGGGACAGTGGGTGAGACCTTGCATTCGAGCTGGTTCTCCATGGCCAACAGCCATGTGAGGAGATGGCGATGACGGATGGTGGGAGGTTGGGAGTGGTGGGGGGACGCGGTTGTCATGGGGATGTTGGTCGGGGTGGAGGGACATCTGACAGGAGACCACGAACCGAGGTACTACTTGGTCATGTCGTGTTGAATTGAGGAAAACCTTGAGGTGAACCCTTTGCCATAAGCAGTCAACCCCCACCCCATGCAGCACAGCTCTGACACAGCGATATCGTTGTCAGTTCTGAGGAAGGATCGCTGGACACTAAACGTTAACTCTGCTTTCTCTCCACAGATGCTGCCAGATCTGCTGAGCTTTTCCAGCAATTTCTGTTTTTCTGTCTGTTTCCCTGTCTCTGAGCCAGGGTGGCCTGGGTTCAAGTCTCACCTTCTCCAGAGATATGTCATTACCGTTCTGAACTGGTTATTGGGAGATATAAAACAAGGAACTCGACACTGCAGCCAGACCGAATGTAAACTTTACAATTTGGCTTTTAAACTGGGAACCGTGATTATTTAGTACCATTTACCACAACTGCCAGTCAGTGTCCCTGACCTACCCCTGCGAATGTCCTGACCCTGAGGACCCAGGCAGTTCCTGGTGGGGGCCGGCTGGTGCTGATCCCTCGTGTGGTCAATTAGCTCCTCCACTCCCACACATCAGTCACTGAGGCAGTAAGGAGAGAGTGTTAGATCAGCAAGGTGCTCACTGAACTGGAGCCAAAGTTAATACAACTGTATCGATTTTATCCACTGCTTTCGCTCCACGTTCAGACTAACATCCTGTTTGTTTTGGGAGAAAAGAAAATCACATCCAATTTGTGATTTATCAGCTTAAGGAAACTGTATCTTTGATATTTATTCCAACTTGCTTGGTCTTGCAGAATGGTCTATTCACCTCCTCCCTATCCTTGCTGCCCCCTCCAGCACCTAAACCCCTCCCAATCCCTGTCAGCCCCTCCTGCCCCTCAACCCCTCCCTATCCCTGTCACTCCCTCCAACCCCTATACCACTCCCTAAGCCTGCCACCAGCCCCTACGTCCCTCTGTATCCCCGCTACCCTTTCTATCCCTAAACTCTCCCTGTCCCTGTCACCCTCACCAACTCATACATCCTCCCTATCTGTCACTTCCTCCAGCCCCTACACCACCTCCCTACCTCTGTCACTTCCTCCAGCCCATACATTTCCTCACTTTCCCTGTATCATCCTTCAGCTCCTACAGTCCTCCCTATCTCCGATTTCAGGAGCTCAGCTCAAGGTGTCCATGCACCTACCTGACTGGGATCGAGATTTCTGTCACTAAACCTCTTCCCCTCACTCAAAATCTTCAAAATCTCCCTCTTCACTGAAGCTTTTGGTCAGCTGCCCTGATATCTCCCAATGCAGCTCTGTGTCAAATTTTGTTTCCTGTCTCCAAGGAGGTGCCATGTCAATGAAAGTTCCTTCATCCCATCCCTCCCTGGTCTGGCTTGGTGTGCATCACACAGGGTCTCAGGCCATACAGTGACCATTATTATCAAGCTGACCATGCACCCCCCCCCCCCCCCCAAACAGGCCAATAACCTGCCCTCCCCACCCAATGCACAAACGAGTGGATCGACCAGTTTATAAAAGCCAAGGTACCAGATAACATGACAACGAGCTTCCTCAACATGCAAACTGCACAAATCAATCTCAAAGCTCTCCTCCCTGCAGCGAATGAGCTGTGTCTGTGGGACTCGGATCTAGTTGCGCTGAGCTGACCACAGGCTCAGTGGCACAAGACACAGGGATGGAATTTCAGCTGAAAAATCCTCTCCCACATCAGATTCCCAGGAGTTCCCAGCTCTGGGCATATCCCCTACCCCCAGCCCCTCTCCTCACCCTACCTTGCAATGACTGAATGACACTATCAGCAAGAAGAGATGACACAGTGTGGAGCTGGAGGAACACAGCAGGTCAGGCAGCATCAGGGGAGCAGGAAGGCTGACGTTTTGGGTTGGGACCCTTCTTCAGAAAATTCTTTTCTTACAATCTATCAGCAAGAAGAGTTGTTTACTGATTATCACTTACAACACTTCCACAGGTTTTTCTCTGACTCTTATTATTTCACTATTTGATACTCATCGTTCAGCAAGGACTTCCTGAATGGTTCCTGAAGGATTTAACAAAGAAATTAACACGTGTTTGACATGAAATTTAAACAGCTAGTGACCAGGGATGTAGTCAGAAGGTGAAGTTCAATTGAACTGTCCGGATGGTGATGTAGAACATAGAACAGTACAAAACAGTTCAGGACCTTCAGCCCTCAATGTTGTGCCGACCTATTATTCTACTAAGATCAATCTACCCTGCATACCCTACATTTTACTATCCTCCTTGTGCCTATCCAAGAGTCACTTAGAAGTCTCTAAAGTATTTGACTCCATTACCACTGCCGGCAGCACATTTCACAGGCCCACCAATCCCTGTGTGTAGTGGTCGCTTGCCCAAAAGGCCCAGGCTAATGGTCTGGGGATGTGGGTTCATATTTTGCCCTCTAAGGGTTTTGCCTTCTTCTATCAGGATCACCTTGCATCCTGCTAAACTGTAAAGATTTCAGCCTCAGTCTCCTCAATGTCTCCCCATTGGGCAGTCCCACAGTTTCATGAGTCAGTCTGGTGAATCTTCACTGAACTCCCTCTGTGCCAACTTCATCCTTCGCTATATAACACACCTGAAACAACAAATAATATGCCAGGTGCTGTATCACCAGCCAAACCTCCTTATTCCTGTTCCCAAATTCTCCTCAGCAAAGGTCAAAATGCTATTCACCCTCCTGAAAGGAACCATCCAACCAACTGTCAATTATCCAAGTGGCTACCAGGAGTCTTCACTTCCCAACTGGCCAATGGGAATGAGCGGATACCATGAAGATGGATATATTGTGTGCTTGGTGGTGGGGTGATGGGGGCAGGGCTGTAGGAAAGGACAGTCCTTTGTTCAAGGCTCCAGGAATACATCTGAGCAAGAATTGGCAACTGGTAGTGAAGGTAAGAGCCGTGAGGTTATGCTGCAGCTCTATAAAACCTTGGTTAGACCACACATTGGAATACTGTGTTCAGTTCTGATCATCTTATTATAGGAAGGATGTGGAAGCTTTAGAGAGGGTGCAGCGGAGATTTACCAGGATGCTGCCTGGACTGGAGGGCAGGTCTAATGAGGAAAGGTTGAGGGAACTAGGGCTTTTTTCACTGGAGCGAAGAAGGATGAGAGGTGACTTGATAGAGGTGTACAAGATGATGAGAGGCATTGCTGGTGTGAATAGTCAGAGACATTTTCCCAGAGTGGAAATGACTATTACGAAGGGGCATAATTTTAAGGTGATTGGAGGAAGGTATAGGGGAGATGTCAGTGGTAGGTTCTTCACACTGAGAGTGGTGGGCATGTGTGGAATGCGCAGCCGGCAGTGGGAGTGCAGTCAGATACTTTAGAGACTTTTAAGCAACTCTTGGATAGACACATGGAGGATAGTCAAATGTAGGGTTTGCAAAGTAGATTGATGTTAGTGGGATAATAGATCAGCACTACATCGTGGGCCGAAGGGCCTGTACTGTGCTGTACTGTTCTATGTTCTACGTAACAATTGAATTTGGTTTGCTCCTGTCCTTTAGAGAATCTGATATCCTTATTTGGACTGGTCTACATGTGACTTCAGACCTACAGCCAACCCCGTCATTTCAAACAAACACATCTTTCAACTCCGAGACCTAGGTCCCAGATTCCCCACGTTCCCCACCATAACCCCCTTCCCCACCCCCCCTCCCCACCCCGTAACTGGATCCTTGACTTCCTGACCCAAAGACGACAATCAGTAAGAATCGGTGACAACACCTCCTCCACCATAATCCTCAACACCCCTGCCCCGCTAGGCTGTGTCCTCAGTCCCCTGCTGTACTCTGTGTGGGCTCGCGGCTGTATCACATTCCGGCCCAATTCCATTTATAAGTTTGCTGATGACACCACTGCAGTGGGTCGGATCTCAAACAGGAAAGAGACTGAGAGCTTAGCAGCGTGCTGTAAGCATAACAGTCTCTCCATCAGTGTCAGCAAAACAAAGAAGCAGGTCATTGACTTCAGGAAGCAGAGTGGGGGAACACACCCCTGCCTGTATCAATGGGGCTGGCGTGGAGATGGTCGAGAGCATCATGTTCCTGAGCATGACGCTCACCAACAATCTGTCCTGGTCCACCCAGCTCGAAGCAATTCTCAAGGAAGTACAACAACGCCTCTACTTCCTCAGGGGGCTAAGGAAATTCGGCACGGCCACTATGTTTCTCACCAACTTTTATGGATGCACCATATAACTCAATGACCTGGCCTCCACAGCCCTCTGCAGGAATGAGTTCCACAGATTAACCCCGCTCTGGCTGAAGAAATTCCTGCTCATCTCAGTTCTAAAGGGTCACCCCTTCACTCTGATGCTGTGCCCTCAGGTCCCAGTCTCTCCAACAAGCGGAAACATCATCTCCACGTCCACTCTATCCCAGCGTGCCCACCTGCTCCAGAGATGTGTAATAACAGCTCTGCTAGGGTGTTTAGAAAATATTTAAAACTGAGATTGCTGGGGGAAGCCACTTCCTATTGGTTGAGCTCCTTGTTGTGAAAGGCACCGTCTGTATCACTTAGCAACCAATTTCCTTTTCTGTGTCATTTTTTTTTGCTGTGAAGAAAGAAGGGAATTTGTTAAATCCTCTTGGGACCTTCCTGAGAGCAATTTAAAGCTGTACCTTGCTCAGTTTCAGTGTTATCCAGCTCTGGCCAGCCCTGGAGTAGAACTCCATCGGCAGACACAGCAGAGGTAGTTCAGGTGCTCCATTCAGGCCTGTGCCTCCTGAACACAAACCTACCAGCTGTCAGCACTTTATATCAGGAGTAGATTTTACAGTGTCACCGTTCTGTTCCAACACTTTGTTAGATCACAATTGACCAATACAACTCCATTCACATACCTTAATGCCTCAACACTGCAGTTAGGGTCAAGGAGAGGCCATTCAGCCCCACAAGACTGCTCTGCTACTCAATAAGACATGGTTGATTTGATACTTCAAACTTCCACCTATCCTGATAACCTTTCATCCTCAGCATAATAGGGTGTAGAGCTGGATGAACATAGCAGGACAGGCAGCATCAGAGGAGCAGGAAGGTGGACGTTTCTGGCCTAGACCCTTCTTCAGAAATTTTCTGCTCCTCTGATGCTGCTTGGTCTGCTGTGTTCATCCAGCTCTACACCTTGTTGCCTCACATTCTCCAGCATCTGCAGTTCCCACTATCTCTGAAACCTTTCATTCTCAGCATGACAAGAACAAACACTTTATGAAACATTTAGGCATTTAGATACATGGATGGGATAGGTGTGGAGGGATGCACACCAAATGCAAGCAAATGGGACCAGGTTAAATTGTGAAAACTGGGCAGCATGAGCAACTGAGCAAGTTGGACCAAAGACCATGCTGGATATCTCCATGATTCCACGAGCCTAAGAATGTCTCCACCTCTGCCTTAAAAAATATTCGACGACTCTGTTCCACCATCTCTTCAGAAAGAGATCCAAAAACTCATGTCAGAAAAGAAATTCTCCTGATCCATCTATCGGATGGTCAACAGGAGTAGGGTTCAAGGTCAGATGGTTGCCATGCATCAGTGCATGGGCTGAAGGGCCTCTTCTGCATTGTATGATTCTACAATCTCTGTCCTAAATGCGTAACCTTTTGTTTTTAAACCTTTACATTTTGGGTTAGAGTTCCGTCAGCCTGCCCGTTGTTTGCCATTCTCCCACAAGAGGAAACAGTTTTTCCACATCCAAGCCCCCAGGATCTTATGCCTTTCGATCAGGTTACATCTTATTCCTGTGAACTCCAGTGGATACAAGCCCCAGCCTGTTCAAATCAGGCGGCCAACTCGTTCTGAGTATTAAGGTCTGCTTCTAACGCATTTACATCCGTACGGTACACCCTATTCCTGATGTGGTCTCCACACCGCCCTCTTTAATGGGTGTTTAGATTCTCCACTTTAGTATCCGTTCCCCTGTGCTGTGCAGTAGTTGAATTTGTGCTTGATTCTTTATGCTTTATTGATACATGGGTGTTGCAGGGAAGACCAGCATTTGTTACTCATCTCTAATTACCCCTTCAACTAAGTGCCCATTTCAGGGGCAGTTAAAAGGCAATTGAATTGGAACACAGGACCAGCTCCTTGAGCTGTTCCACCATTCAATGACATCGTGGCTGATCTGTGGCAAAAATCTGTACATCTGCCTTTTTCCCATGTCCCTTAACACCTTTGCTCAACAGAAATTTATCAGTCTCAGATCTAAAATTAACAAGTTATCCAGGAAGAGAGTTCCAAACCTCTCCAACCCTTTCTGTGTAGAAATGCTTCCTAACATCTCTCCTGAACAGTCTAACCCTCATTGTCAGACTATGCCCCTAGTTCGAGAACCCCCAATCAAGTGGAAACAGTTTATCTTTATCTACCCTGTCTTTTCCTGTTAATATCTTGAACACTTTGATCAGATCACCCCTTACGCTTCTAAGTTCTAGAAGGTCTGGAATCATATGGAAACGAGATCAGGCGGATTTCCTTCCCAACAAGATATTTGTGAAACCAATGGGTTTTAACAACAAGCACTGACAGTTTCACGGTCACTATTCCTGAGACTAGCTTTCAGTTCCAGATTTATGAACTGAATTTAAACTACACTGACTGCATTGGTGAAATTTGGACTCAAGTCCCCAGAGCATAAACCCAGGGCACTTTATTTATTAGACCAGTGACATCACCATTACAACAGCATCTAAAAATCAATCATGCTCGCTTCTGAGGAAGGGTCACGGACCCGAAACATTAACTCTGTTTTTTCCTTCACAGATGCTGCCAGACCTGCTGAGCTTTTCCAGCAACTTCTGTTTTTGTACTCAGAAAGCATCTCTTCAACCATATGGTAGATGGTGGGAACACTTCCCCAACCCTTCATTTGGAAATGTATCTGTTCTCTTTATTTCAAAATAGCTTTGATGTAACTTAAATGTTGTGGGCCTTTGTTCTTAATTTTTCTAACGAGGGAATAATTTTCCTGCATCCATCCTCTTGCATCCATTTACCATTTTACGCTTCATGTCAGCTCTGAAGAAGGGGCATGTAGACTTGAAACGTTAGCTTGCTCTCTCTCCATGGATGCTGTCTGACCCGCTGTGATTGTTTCCAGAGCAGATTCTGGCATCTGCAGTTATTTGCTCCTACCACTGTAACCCCTTCGATTAGCTCATTCTGGAAACTATCAAACAGAAGGGAATGTGCACCACATTTGTGAGCTTGTTTCTTCACCTCCTTCGACAGCCAATTTATCCTTCCTGGAGTGAGGCAGGATGATGAGGGGATTTGAGAAATGCAACAGATATTTATCATGTTACAGTTAAAGTTACAGGTCAAGTTACAGTTGTATAGGACTTTGGTTCGACCACATTTGGAATACTGCATACACATCTTGTCACCACATTACCAAAAGGATGTGGATGCTTTGGAGAGGGCGCAGAGGAGGTTCACCAGGATGTTGTCTGGTATGGAGTGTGCTAGCTATGAAGAGAGGTTAAGTAGATTAGGATTATTTACATTAGAAAGACAGAGGTTGAGGGGGGTACCTGATTGAGGTCTACAAAATCATGAGGGGTATAGACAGGGTGGATAGCAAGGAGCTTTTTCCCAGAGTGGGGGACTCAATTACTAGGGGTCATGAGTTCAAAGTGAGAGGAGGAAAGTTTAAGGAATCTATGTGTGAAAAGTTCTTTACGCAGAGGGTGGTGGGTGCCTGGAACGCGTTGTCAGGGGAGGTGGTAGAGGCAGGCATGATAGCATCATTTAAGATGTAACTAGACAGACACATGAATGGGCAGGGAGCAGAGGGATACAGATCCTCGGAAAATAAGTGACAGGTTTAGATCGAGGATCTGGATTGGTGCAGGCTTGGAGGGCCGAAGGGCCTGTTCCTCTGCTGTAATTTTCTTTGTTCTTTGCTCTTTATCAGATGTTATTTATTTGCAATAAAATTCCAGAGGCAGGTTGTACAGCTAAGTGAGAGGAGCCTGAATGAAATGAGTTTTCTCTCTCTCCTTGCAGAAATGAATGTTACGGTACCTGTAAAGTACCTGCCCCAATGTCTATTGAAGCCACGAGTTGGAAGATTAGTGGTTTGGTTTTGAGGCTGGTTATCTATCTGATCGTGGATCCAATGCATCAACTATTCCCTTAGGACATCTGCCTTGAGATTAAATGGCTGGTATTAAAACAACAGCTGATACAATCAGATACAAAAATTTCTTTAAGCATTTGTGAGAGGCAGAATTAATTTTTAATGCCTTTGGTTAAGAACGAAAGCTCTGGGGATTGAAGGTTTTGTCTCCAAGATCTGTCAGTACATAAAGGTTTTGCTTTCTCCAATTTATCAATTGGATGTCATTAACCCTTTGGGTTCTGCTGGCTCAGATTCATTATAGCTGAAGGAGTAGGAGCACAGCAGATTGGAAAACATTGTCTGTGTGTCAGTCAGACAAATGGAACAGTCAGCTGGAAATGTCATGTTCTTGTGTTCAATTGTAGCATGTTTGGAGGGATGTGAAGTGATTTGTTTATTTTGGTTTCTGTATGGGTGGCCTAAACCATGAGCAGAAAGGGTTAGAGGCTGTAATTTCCCCTCCTCCCCTATTAAGGATGCCCTCAACCACATTTCCCTCATTTCCTAAGCATCTGCCCTCAAACTCTCCTCCCCCAACAACAATAAGGATAGAGCCTCCTTTATTCCTCACATACCACCCCAGCAATCTCTGAATCCAATCCGTCATCCTCCAATGTTTCTGCCACCTACAATCAGACCTCATCACCAAAAAGATGTTGCCCTCCCCACTCCATCCACTTTCCACATGGACTGCTCATTCCGCAACCCCCTTGTCAGCTCCACACTCCCCACCAACCCTTCCACCACACCTGGCATCTTTCCCTGCAACTGCAGCAGGTGCTACATCTGCCCCTATACCTACCTCTCATGTCCGTCCAAGGTCCCAAACAATACTTCCAAATCCAGCAGAGATTCACCTGCACTTCACCTAACCTCATCTACTGTATCCATTACTCCTGATGTGGTCTCCTCTGTATTGGGAAGACCGAACGCAGACTTGGGAGACCGGTTCACGGAGCATCTGCGCTCTGCACATGCCAACTAACCTGACCTTTCGGTTGACACCCATTTTCATTCCCACTCCCCTGACGGCATGTCCATCCTTGGCATCCTCAATGTCAGAGCATGGCCAAACGTAAACTGGAGGAACAACAATGTTGGCTCTACTAACTTCAAAATCCCTCCACTCCCAGCCTTATCCCATGTCCATCCCTTCCCCTCTCCCTCTCCTCGCCTCCCTGACCTGACCTAACCTGTCCTTCTCCCTACTCACCTATTCACTTCATCTTTCCCTCACACCCAATCACAATAACTCCCTAATTGCATCCACCCATCACCTACACTCCTACCCTTACCCCAGCCCCATCCCCCTCCCTCTATTTATTCCTGGGCTCCCCTCCCCTTCTCTGATGAAGGGTTTCAGCTAAAAACATTGACTTTCCTGCACCTCAGATGCTGAGTGACCTGCTGTGCTTTTCCAACTTCACACCTACAGACTCTGGTTTCCAGCAAATGCTGTCCTTACTGTCTCTGTGTCCCAGAAAGACAAGTGTGTTGGGTGGGACTCAGTGAAAGCTGATTGGTTGAAGCACCCCCCCCCCCCCCCCAAGCCTTCACACCCAGTACAGGACTGAGAGAATGCTGTACTCCTGGAGGGGCCAGCCTTCTCCTGAAGCTTTATCTGTCCTCATGGGAGGCTGCAAAATCTTCCGTGGACTTTGTTTGGAAGTAGAGGATGGGGAGGATCGGCCACAGCTTTCACAACAGAGAATTGGATAATTGTTGGAGGAGAAACTATTTGCATGGTTGCAGCGAGCTGTGTGGAGGAATGAAACTGGGCAAATCGTGCTTACACAGGGTTAGTACGAGCTGAATGGCTTCTGTGCGGTAACCAGTCAATGCTCATTGAGTACGATTCCCTAAGACAGTTGTAGGTTCATTAACCCGTGGGGTGCTTTACACAATGGCTGCATGTGCCCGGTCTGATGTTTTTCACAGGGAAGGATTGCATTAACTGGTTGATTATCTGACAATGTGCCCAGTGAGTGCTGAGCAAATGCTTGCTGAATGAAAACTGAAGTGCATGTTAATCCAAGTGTACAGGATAAACTGATTACATCATTACTTTAATCCACAAATCTCATTATGTTATAAACCCAAACTGCTATAGCTGCAATTACAATCTCTCCCACACAACATACTCTCAGACATCTGCGATGTTGAATTGTACAGCCTGGGAGAAGATGATGCAGAAATGGCATCTCCGGGCTACCTCTCTGAATGGATTTAAATCCCGTCGACCTGCCCTTGCCCCAACAATCGTTCACGGCATTATTCAACCATTTGGCCACTGCACAGGTTACCTGAAGACAGCCAGTGTTAACATTAACTCGATCGAAGACATTTGTTACGCTGCTTAACCCTGATTAACATTTGTTCCTGAGATACTGCTGTGTTCTCGGCCAGTCGTGTAGCTCAGATGGCTGGACAGCCAGCTAGTGATGCCCAGGGGTGCCCCCAGTGTAGGTTCAATTCTTACACCAGTTGAGGTTACCATGAAGGGCACTGGACCTTCACCCTGACCTTGCCTGTGGTGTGGTGACTGTAATGAGGTCAGCCAGGTGGGCTTGTTGGATATGAGTTCCCCGACTGGGCAGGTAACCTGGTCCAATCAGGGAGCCCTGGCTGACAGATAGAAACAGGGGTTCAGGGGTTCTGCTCACTCTGAGAGCTGGCTCTGGGGGAGCTGAATCAGTATCATGGACTCTCCCTGTGTAATTAGGGGTGTGGGATACCAGCCTCTGTGGAGCTATTTTGGTGACCCTCAGGTTAAACTCACCACCAGTCCTCTTTTGCTTATGGGAAAGCAGTCTTCTGGAATCATGGTGACTCTATGCTGCTGGGCCTGCTGTGTTCATCCAGCCTCACATTTTATTGACTCTAATCTCTTTTTGTTCCTGATCATTGTGACTGCCGTCTGAGTTAAATGGCAGCTAAGACTTTAAGTTCATGCACATTGCTTTAAGGTGAGGCCTCAGCAACACATGTTGAAGTTTAGACATGCCAGAATTTTCAGTCAGGATTCACACAGCACCAGGTTATAGTCCAACAGGTTTATTTCATTTACTCATGCTAGACTAGCATTTATTGCCCATCCATAATTACCCAGAGGGCAGTTAAGAGTCAGTCACATTGCTATGGGTCTGGAGTCACATGTAGGCCAGACCAGACGAGGATGCCAGTTTCCTTCCCTAAAGGGCATTACTGAACCAGATCTTTTTTTTCCTGACAATCAACAATGGATTCATAATTCCAGATATGTATTGAATTCAAATTTTGCTACCTGCTGTGGTGAGATTTGAACCCATGTCCCCGGAACATTAGCGGGGTCTCTGGATTAACAGTCCAGCGATATTACCACTAGGCCATCGCCTCCTACTAAAAAATCAGAAGCTTTCACAGTGCTGCTCCAACATCAGGTGAAGTGTTCTGATCCCTACTGTAAGAACACTAGATAAATCAAAATCTTTAAAGGAGGGCTTCCTACAGGGCCTCCTGACAAAGGAGCAGCCCTCTGAAAGCTTCTGATTTCAAATAAACATGTTAGACTATAACCTGGCGTCAGGTGAATTCTGACTTAGCCCACCCCAATCCAACATTACACCTCCACATCAGAATTTTTTGCTCCTTGGGTGTAACTGTGGTTGAACTTTGAACTGTGCATAAAAAAACACACTCCTCCACCTTCCATTCAAAGGGTGAACTTCATGACACCTGAGAAAGTGATTAAGGTCATGTTCCACACTGAAGTGAGACTCTCTTGTCAATGCAGACACCCAGTTACGCCAGGGTACTTTCTTAAAGAGTGAGCATACAGCCTTTAGGGAGATAATAGGAGTACAATAACTCATTGCGGAAATTTTTTACCCAAGGGGCACATTCATCTAAGAGATGCCTGAAACGCATAATCAACCATTTCTCCCCAAAGCATTGTCTCCTGTAGCCATTTTCTAATCAACCTGCCCAGAGACATTATTACACCCTCTGAAGCAGATGGAATCTGAATTCAGGCCTCCTGGTTCAGAGGTAAGGCCACTACGATAGCAGCACAAACCCTGCTTCAATAACCATTACATCAGCACCATCATGTGCTTCCCTCACCATTTCTGCTGCAACTCCAATTGGACACATTCTGCCCTGCCTCAAACCATGGGCCCCATTCATTGGTCCATCCTCCGCGCATGCCGCCTCCTCACAACCAATTGAAAAACAGAACAAGTTCTTTGCTAGGTAACAAAGTGTGGAGCTGGATGGACACAGCAGGCCAAGCAGCATCTCAGGAGCACAAAAGCTGACGTTTCGGGCCTAGACCCTTCTTTGCTAGCCAGTTGGAGTAATTTTGACTTTTTTTCCCGAAATCTCTCCCTCTTTTAAAATTAATAAATGACAATGTTAAAATAAAACTAGGAAAGAAATACATTTTTAATGCCCTGTTAATTTTTGTCATACGTTTCTCACAGTGTCTAAGAGATGAATCTTTAATTGCTTAGCTCCAGGGTTATCCTGCAGTGTTGGCAACTCCAACAAGGAAGAAATTCAGTCCATCACGTTTGTGAAACTTCTTTGGAATAGTTATTTAATCAGCCCCAAGTTAATTGAGTTTCTTTTTCCCCATCACCAAATGATCCGTGGTAATTTTTTTTCTATCTATTAACCACCACCAATAAATTGCCTATGGAGGGATAAAATTAATTCTATATTCATTGTGTATTTAACTGTATTCAGATGGTGAATATTGACTAATTATGAAGGGTGAGTGCAGGAAAAAACAGAACGTTTTACAGACTGATTCCTGGGATGACAGGGCTGATGCATGAAGATAAAAACAGAAGTTGTTGGAAAGGCTCAGCAGGTCTGGCAGCATCTGTGGAGAGAAATCAGAATTAACATTACAGGGTGAGTGACCCTTCCTCAGAACTGTTCAAAGCACTTCTGCAGAAAGATCACCGGACCCAAAATGTTAACTCTGATTTCCCTTCACAGATGCTGCCAGACCTGCTGAGCTTTTCCAGCAACTTCTGTTTTTGGTTTCTGATTTACGGCTTCCACAGTCCTTTTGGTCTTTATTCCAAAGTAGGAAGAGAGACTGGATCGGTGAGGGCTATATTCATTGGAGATCCCACAGCCTTTCTATCTCATTATTTCACTCTATCCCACCATACCTCTGTCACCTAACCCTTTTAACCTGCATCTTTTACTGGGCCCCACTCAGACCCCTGCCTCCCTCCTAGCTTCCGCCCAGTGCTGTCACTATCATCCCTTATCCTCATCCTCTTGGGAGATCAGTGAGAAAACCAGGACTGAGGTGACAGGGCCCATGTGCCTCAGTGCACTACCTCATAGTGGATGGAAGAACCCTCTGTGACTGACATCTGACCCACACCACCCCCTTCACTCCAGCCCCCACCCCGCCTGCTTTCTCACGCAGCCCAGGATCAGGAGTGAGGCTGATATAATGAGCGGGTTGCAATGACAGATTGAGATAATAAGAGGTTTTTAAATCCTGTCTGAGGCTCGAACACAGAAACACACAGTGTGAGACTTCAAAACCCTGAAACACTTTCAAACATCAAATCAAAAAATACATTTCAGGGATATTTTTTAATTAGCAAAATCCATCTGAAACATCTTTTTAATCAGGCCCATGCATGGAATGCGCTGTATTAATTTGCTGAGTCCATCTGGCTGTATTATCAGCTCCTTTATTGTACAGCACCCCAAATTTATTTTTCAATATATTTCTGTGTTTTGATGGATTTCAGTCCATTTTCGAGCCTATTCTCATGTTTAATTGGAAAAGTGACCAACGTTCTGGAGAGTTTTGGATAAAAATGTCATCAGACTTCCATTTTTAGGCACTTTCCAGTTTGTGCCTGGGAAGGAACATGGGTCTTTTCTCCCACTATTTAAATGTCAGCTACAGCACAGCAGGTGACAGCTCACCCCCAAGGCATCAACTCATGTGTTCGAGCACCACTCCAAACACATCACCCAAAATCCACTCCCTGTATTGTGCTGAGGGAGTGCCGCACTGTCGGAGGGTCAGCACTGAGGGAGTGCCACACTGTCGGATGCTCAGTGCTGAGGGAGCACCACACTGTTGGAGGGTCAGTGCTGAGGAAGTGCTACGCTGTTGGAGGGTCAGTGCTGAGGAAGCGCTGCACTGTTGGCGGATCAGGGCTGAGGCAGTGCTGCACTGTCGGAGGGTCAGTGCTGAGGGAGCACCGCACTGTCAGAGGGTCAGTGCTGAGGGACTGCCGCACTGTCGGAGGGTCAGTGCTGAGGGAGTGCTGCTCTGTTGGAGGGTCAGTGCTGAGGGAGCGCCGCACTGTCGGAGGGTCAGTGCTGAGGAAGAACCGCACTTTCGGAGGGTCAGTGCTGAGGAAGCGTTGCACTGTCGGAGGATCAGGGCTGAGGCAGTGCCGCACAGTCAGAGGGTCAGTGCTGAGGGAGCACCGCACTGTCGGAGGGTCAATGCTGAGGGAGCGCCGCACTGTCGGAGGGTCAGTGCTGAGGGAGAGCCGCACTGTCAGAGGGTCAGTACTGAGGGAGCGGGCACTGTCGGAGGGTCAGCACTGAGGGAGCGCCGCACTGTCAGAGGGTCAGTGCTGAGGGAGCGCCGCACTGTCGGAGGATCAGGGCTGAGACAGTGCCGCACTGTCGGAGGGTCAGTGCTGAGGGAGCGGGCACTGTCGGAGGGTCAGTACTGAGGGAGAGCCGCACTGTCAGAGGGTCAGTGCTGAGGGAGTGTCGCACTGTGAGAAGGGTGAATTTTTGGATCAAAGACTTGCATTTATGGGGAATCACCTTTGGTCCATCCAGTGGGATCACAGTCAATTAACCACCATTTAATATATAGTCACTGGTTTATCATAAGGAATATGCTGGTGAAATTTCACACGCCATGATCCCACACCCAGATAAATCCTGATATTTCTTGATATTTAAGTGATGTTGTTTGCACAATAAATATTGGCCCTAAATACCAAGGAGGTCTATCTTCTCTTCTCTTTAATCAGAAAGAGCACACAGAATCACAGTTTAGTGAGAAGACAGCTTGTGTAATATTGAACTGTCCTGGAGCTGGAGCCGGCCTGCATTTCAGACCCAAATCTCTGCGATGAGGTTTGAACCGCTGACCCGAGTTAGACCCGAGAGTTCCCAGCCCTCGGCAACACCTGATAGGAGGCAAACAATGGGGAGAGAAAGCTGGGGTCTGTTTAGTGGTGAGGGGGGCACAAGAAAGCGTGACCCCCACACTCCCCCCTTGCCTGCAGTCATTGTGCTAATGTGACACATGGCTTGTCCACAGGGATCTCTCTAGGCCAGGGGCTGAATTTAACACTGTTAAAGAGCATAACAATGGGCCAGTTGCTTTAAACATGAGACTGCTGTTCAACGCAGAGCTGCAGACACAGCCTCCCCGCTGAACACCAGATGCTTCTGAACGCCTTGTTCCACAAAATTCAAAGTATTCAAAACAATGAATAAAGAAATCTTTGACCTTGCTCTGGATTTATTTATAGCCTCATTCTCCATTTGAAGATTTTATTTTTAATTTATGTCCGACAATGTGTGTTTTATTTTGAAGTTCACAGTATTTACTCCTGGGCTGTTCCAGATTTATCCCAAGTTTATTGTGGAGTTGGAATTGAGGGATCAAAGCATGTAGCTGCACAAGAAATATTCATTTGGTCCAAATTCCCCAAAGGCAAAGAGGCCTTCTCAGACCAGTGCCACACCAGTGCGTTTAGATCATGAATTTCAGAAGTCTTCAAGGACTATTGTGACTTGCACTTACATAAGGGCTTTAACTAATAAAATGGTGCTCCTGTCTCTTTTTGACAGGTACCAGGCTCTTCGGGGTTGGATAAGAAGGATGCCCTCCCCACTCCTACTACCTGCTGGTGTTGAACTGGGCTGGACAAAGTCAGAAGTCACACGACACCAGGTTATATTCCAACAGGTTTATTTGTAAACACATGTTTTCAGAGCGCCGCTCCTTCGTCAGGTGACGGAACCAGCCATCAGCATTTGCAGGTTGATACACGACCTCTTTGGCCCAATTTTGAAGCCAACTTCCTTTCCTGTCCCATCTTCAAGTGGGATTTGAGCCTTTGGTCCAGAGGCAGAGGTGCTACTCGCTACCTGCACAATTCCCTCCCTTGAGGTGCTTCATAACAACATCATCAAATAAAACTTGCCACTAATCCATATTATAAGCCGATATTGAAATTAAATCAGAAACGGCTGCTCACCGTCAGCTGGTTGGGCAGTGCATTTGGAGCGTGAGGCAGATTTAATGGTTCAGCACAACAATCTCCTGTCAGAACGGAGGTATCAGTCACAGGTAGGTTTAGGCCAAATCTTAAGGAAGGAATTGAGGTTGAGTGGCAGACAGTTTTGGGGAAGTGGTCCCTGAGACTACTTGCTCTTTATCTTTAGTAAGTCTCATTAACTCCCCATATACGCCCATCTCCTTTAATTATATCTGTACTCAGTAAATTCACAAGTACAGCTTTCCAGTGTCGGGACTAAGCCCTCTGTCTTCACATAATCATTCTAGACTGGGGCTTCTCACTTACTGATATCAACATCAGGTTCAACAGCAACAAAAACTGAAATTGCTGGAAAAGCTCAGCAGGTCTGGCAGCATCTGTGAAGAAAAAAAATCAGAGTTAATGTTTCGGGCCTGGTGGCCCTTCCTCAGAACTCAGTTTTTATTCAACATCATGTTATCCGCTACATCATCCTGACTTGCCATGCTAACCAATGTTAGGAGACAGAATCCTGACCACAGGTTATCTCTGCTCTGCTTTAGTGATATTGAGGCTAGCATTAGTGTAACAACTATTGTCCAATTGCAAAATCATCCTCAATCAGGTCAGCATCCCCAGCACCGAAGCACTGACCCCCCTCGATCAGTTGCGGTGGGCTGGATACATCATCCACATGCCCTACAGGAGACTCCCCGAGCAGATCCGGAACGGAGTGGGGATGGGAGGGTTCACTGTCTAAGGATGCAGGGAAGGCCATTTAGGACTGAGATGAGGAGAAATGTCCTCACCCAGAGAGTGGGGAGCCTGTGGAATTCTCTGCCAATGAAAGCAGATTGAGGCCAAAACATTGAATTTTTTCAGGAAGGAGTTAGATATTTAGGGCCTAAGGAAACAAACAGTATGGGGAGAAAGTGGAAACAGGGGACTCATAGAATCCATACAGTGTAGAAAGAGGTTATTTGGTCCTTGGGTCTGTACTGACCCTCCTAAGAGCATCTCACCCTATCCCCTGTAAGTCCGCATTTCCTATGGCTAATCCACCACCTGTACATCCCTGGACACAACAGGCTGATTTTGCATGGCCACCTAAGCTACAAGTCTTTGGGCTGTGGGAGGAAAACATAGAACCCACGCAGTCACAGGGAGAATGTAAAAACTCTCAACAGGCAGTTGCCTAAGACTTTCATTGAGCCTGGGTCCTTGGTGCTGTGAGGCCATATGCTGACCAGCATGTCACCACTGAGTTAGATGATCAGCCATGATCATATTGAATAATAGAGCAGGCTTGAAGGCCCGACTGGCCTGCTCCTGTTCCTAGTTTCTATGTTTCTTTCCCAAAAGGACATTCGTGAACCAGTTAGGTTTCACTAATAGCATCTTTTTATATTCATGATTTTCATAGTTATTTTTAAATGAATAAATAAATCACCAAAATTCATAAGTCTCCACATTATTAGCTCAGTTATGTAACACATTCGACACAATTACTGATTGCTTAGATGTCCTTGGACCAAGAGGGATCCCACAGTATCATCTCAGTAGATTCATGTCAGCTTCAGATTTCACTTTGGACTCACTGAGAAGTAATGGGAATGTGCCCTTAAATTTAATACACAACACCTGAAGTTACGAGGTGCGCACTGAAGTAGGTCATCGAAACAACAGAAAAAAACTTGGCCACTTCTGGCCTAGATTGTGTGCTCAAAGATGCATCAAATTGCAGCAGAATATTTTGACCTCAAATTTGTACACAATGCTCTACTCCTCTGGCCAGGCAGTGTCTGCACAAACTGTAAGTGACAGATCAGGAGAAAGAGTGTTCCTGTTTACTGCCTGTCAAATTCAAGGATTGAACAGAGTCTATACCCATCTAGTATTTTGCACAAAAAGTTAGCAGGAACATGGAATATTTTCTTTGAAAAGTCTGTGGAATTTGAGCCTAGTTGCAATTTGAGATTGATAGAGTTTTGGTCGATCAAAACTTATGGGACAAAGAAAACTAAACAGAGTTGAGATGTGGATCAGCCACAATCTGACTGAATGGCCAGAACTGGCTAGAGGGGCTGAAGGTCCTCCTTACTCTCCAGATGGCAGAGTAAGACTGGTGTAGTGATGTGGACTCAGTGAATTCAATGAGGCATTTCCCCTACCTTCAGAGAGTATCCACTGCAATGTTGGAGTAGGGGTTGCCAGATCGTAAGCCCTCTGTATAATGGTGGCGACGGGGCAGAGAGAGGGTGTGTGGAGATCCCACATCAGGCTTCTGAATATCCAATGCCGCACTGAAAGATTAAGGGAAAATTAGATGTAAGCAGAGCTGGTATCATACTGTAATGTCACTGGGTTGGCAATGTGTAGTCCAGGCTAATGTTCTCGGGTGTGAGTTTAATTTCCAACATGGCAGAAGATAGAGATTCAATTCAGTAAACATCTTGAATGATATGCTGGTCTAGAGGCAACCATGTAGCCACTGATGATTGTTGTAATCACCCATTAGGGTCACTAATGTGCTTTAGGGAGGGAAATCTGCCATCCTTACTTGGTCTGGCTCACATGTGACTCCAGACCCACAGCAATGAGGGTGACTTTTAACTGCCCTCTGGGAAATCATTTCTGGCCTAATCAGTGATGTCACGGGCTCCGAATAAATAAAATAGTTATATAACAGTCCAGCAGTTGAGGAGGCCATTCGGCCCATCGAGTCCGTAATGGTTTTCCAAACAGAAATCCAGTTATTCCCATCTACCCCTCTTTATTTCTCCTTCATTTATTCTTTCTTTTAAAGTTTGTTATTGAGTCTGTAGCTGCCAGAGAATTTCGATCCCTAACTGTTTATTGAATAAAAAGGTTGCCCCTCATGTTGTCTCTGGTTCTTTTGTCATTCACCTTATTATCTTTAAAATTATTACCATAGGGCCGTCGCTGCAGCAACAGTGCAGGGAGCTGCCAGCAAAACAGATCAGAGCTCCCATGTTTATGCCAGAAACACAGAAGTTTCTATAGCTACGCCTCAATGTGAAGGTTGGCACAGAGCAGCAGCAGTAAAACTTCACACATCTCCAGCAGTGCCTTCTGTCTGTTTGGGGGTAACATGGAGATGTGTGGTGTAAATAAGGCAGAAGATGGCATTCTGTGATTTACAGCAAAGAACTAAACCCGATGTGCCTCCGCCAGGAAGCCTGGGTGACATCCAACTTATAAGTAAAAGGAGAAAATGGATTCTACTCTTGTTCCCAGGCACCCGGATAGAATTGATACAGTTCACAGGGAGATACAGTGGTGAGGCATGGTTCACGAACGTCCTCAATCATATTAAACCAGAACATTGCAGCTATCATGACAATGGATCAGAATTCCAAAGTAATAATGACATTTTATACTTATTAATTCCAAAATGTAAATGCGTGTGATTTTTAGAAGATTGTTTCCAACAAACAAGGGCTGTGGATGTAAATCCAGTTGTTATCTGTCAGCATCCTGTGTAAGCTGCGCGGAATGTCACACCTGTAGAGTGTCAGGGAAACATCAAACAGAGAGAGATGCCAAAGGGATAGATAACGAGGCTGATGAGTATCTGCAACCTCTTAACAGAAAACTATCTTTGGCAGACATTCCTTTTGATTTAAAAACTGAAACAACTGCGGATGCTGTAAATCAGGAACAAAAACAGAAGTTGCTAGAAAAGCTCAGCAGGTCTGGCAGCATCTGAGAAGAAAAATTCAGAGTTAACATTTTTGGATCCAGTGATCCTTCCTCAGTTCCGAGGAAGGGTCCCAGACCCAAAAACATTAACTCTGATTTTTCATCACTAATGCTGTCAGACTCGCTTTCCAGCAACATCTGCTTTTGTTCCTTTTGATTTGCCCTCTCAGGAATTGTCTGTGTGTGTGTGTGCAAGAGAGGGACGGGGGGAGAGAGAGAGTGTGTGCATGTGTATGTGTGTGTCTGCATGTGCGTGCATGTGTGTGTGAGTACATGTCTGTGTGTGTTAGTGTGTGTGCCTTTGTGTGGGGATGTGTAGGTCTGTGTATGTTTGTGTGGGTGTGTCTGTGCCTCTGTGTGTGTGTGTGTGTGTGTGTGTATGTATGTTTGCGTGCATGTGTACGTGCATGTGTATTCATGTGTGTGTGCGCATGTGTGTGCATATGTATGTGTGTGTGCATGTATGTACTATTCGTGGAAGATATGTTAGCGATGGGGGTTGTGCTAGAGAAATCAGGCTCAGCCTGTGTTCAAGATTTACCATGCCATGAAGGTCACAGCCAAAAACAACAGCTGGTTATCCACGCGTTGTGGGTAAAAGCATTCTCTTGCTCTGATTGTTGCAACCGACCAAACAATCAAATACTGGCCAAAGGAAACAAGGTGAAGCTAAGAATCCTGATATCAACTGTTTAACTAATGTTCAACAATCTGCCCTTCAAAAATGACCCAGAGAGACTGGCCCTGACATCTTTAAACTTTTATCTTTCTTTTGGAAATTCCTTTAGTGATGGGAGTAATGTGTGCACAAACGAGGGATCCTTCATTAACCTTTAACCTTCCCAAAACGAACCAAGAAGGCAGGTAAATCCGAAAGGGAGCCAGCTCATCCTTACTCACTCAGGGACTCGACATTTGGTGTATCTGCCTGGAACTGTCATAACTTGGGGAAGACCACCCAAGGTCTGGTCATAACACAGCCAGTAGATCTAAAATTGAAAAAGAAAGGTCATTTTGGAGGTCAAAATTTAAGCTGTTCCGCAGTAGAGGGATGAGTGATGTATTATTATGTTGGTGAATGCATCATAGATCTAAACCAATTACTGGATATTTTAATTTAAGGCAAAGGTACATGAAAGGGCTACAATGACAGCACTATAAAGGAGAAGAATGCAGGAGCACAGCAGCTGGTTAGAAGAATGGGCAGATAGCTGGTCGATACAGTTTGATAATGAGAAATGTGTACCAGTACATACGAACTAAAGAATGGAAGAGAGAGAAGATAGTGAAATCTGGTGATGCACCTACAGAGATCTATAAAGGACACAAAACCAAAACAAACACACATTTGATTCTCGGTTTTACACAGCAGACACTGGCTGTAAAAGTAAGGCTGAATTTCTGAAAGATATTTGTAAGGCCACAGTCTGGTCAAAGCAGCGCACTTGGCACCCCATTAAATATTCATCATTCCCACCACGCTCCACCAGACGCACAGCAACGATGCACAAAGGATCATTCAACAGCACCTTCCAAATGCTGACCTCTACCATCCAGGACATAGGCAGCAAGTTTCACAGTATCCAAACATGGAAACATTTTGCCGTTCCTCAAAGCCACTGAGTCAAAATCTTGGATGTCTCTTGTTAAACAGAGTTGTAAGAGCCTCCACACCATGTGGACTGCAATCAATCGAGAAAGCAACCTGCCACAACCTTCTTGAGACAGAGGGGTGGATGTTAAATGCAAAGCCCAGTCAGCAACATTCAAATCCCAAATATGCATCAGGAAAAACATTAGAGCACTGTACACAGTTCTTAGCTTTCCTGTAATGAATAGGAAGTTAGAGGACAGAATGAGGATTTATGGGCACATTAGAAACTGTTTGGTGGTGTGAATATGAGAAAGGGCTCAAGAGAAATTAACAATCTTTCAATTGAATGCTCAAGGCAAAAAGGGAATTTGCAAAAGTATAAAATGCGGGCCATAGCAAAGGAAGATTTTCTTCGCTGGCTTGTACATCAGTAACGAGGGAGAACAGACTGGAAATTAGGAGTGATAGTCCCTCAGAATGAAGTTGACACTCTTTCAGGACAAGAGCCTACTAGTAGGTAACAAAGTGTGGAGCTGGATGAACACAGCAGGCCAACCAGAAACTCAGGAGAACCAAAGCTGACGTTTCGGGCCTAGACCCTTCATCAGAGAGGTCTCTGATGAAGGGTCTAGGCCCGAAACGTCAGCTTTTGTGCTCCTGAGATGCTGCTTGGCCTGCTGTGTTCATCCAGCTTCACACTTTGTTATCTTGGATTCTCCAGCATCTGTTGTTCCCATTATCACTCAACCTACTATTAGGTGTTACTTTTAAAGTGGTGGCAGATTTATAGATTGATAATCAATTTGCTTGGCTTGGTTCTGACTCACCTTCCATGGCCAGCGAGTCCTGAGGTGGCACTCAAACCCAGAGCATCAACTCAGAGGTAATGGCACTACCCACCGCCCGCCAGGACCTCAGTCCGAAGATTATTACCAGGGGCACAAAAGAAGATTAGAGAATAAATGGATAACATAAAAGTCAGTAAGGTGAGGCCACATCTGGGGCTTGGTGTGCAGTTTTGGTCTCCTCATTCGAAAAATGGTATAATTGATTTCAAAGTAGCTCAGAGAAGGTTTACTCAAGTCATTCCTGGGATGTAGGGCTTATTTTATGAAGAAAGGTTGAATGGATGTTGCACTTATCTATTGGAGATTAGGAAAATGAGCTGATCATATTTGCACAATCAAGTCAGAAGTCACATGACACCAGGTTATAGTTCAACAGGTTTACTTGAAATCACAAGCTTTTGGAACGCTGCTCCTTCATCAGGTGAAGTGACCTGACAGTGCTCCAGGAGCTTATGATTTCAAATAAACCTGTTGGACTATAACCTGGTGTCGTGTGATTTCTGACTTTGTCCGCCCCAGTCCGACATCAGCACCTCCACATCATGTCACGAGATCTTGAGGGGACTGAATAAGGTGGATTCCCAGGAAAATAATCTGCTTTTCTGGAAGAGTCTAGAGCTAGAAATATAGTTCAAGAATAAAACTCTCCCTTTTAAAGTAAATTTGAGGAGAAATATATTCTCTGAAAAGATTGTTACAGCATAGAATTCCCTTCAAACAATAGCAGAAGCTCAGTTGAGGGTGAATAAGATAGATCTTTGATAGACAAAGGAGTCCAGGGCTATGATGGCAAAGGAACGTGGGGAGGGGGTGGTGCAGACTAGGAGAAGGTAGGAATGTGGAGGTGAGATCACAACTAGATCAGTCTAGATCTCATTGAAGGGTGAGGAAGGCTTGAAGGGCCAACTGGTTTACTTGTAAGTCCAAAGTTATTCATTTGAGCAGGAATGATTTATCCCAGGAAGACAAGGAGATTTACACTGGGACATAATTGAAAAGAGGATTGTGTAAGGGATTGTAAAGGGACAAGATCTGTAAAGTGAAAGGGTGTACCATGACATAAAGTAGATACATCCAGTAAAAGAGCTAATGCCAATTTGAAGTCTGAATGGCCTTTTCAATGCTGTAATGATCATTTTACT
This sequence comes from Stegostoma tigrinum, assembly GCF_030684315.1. Taxonomy (NCBI): domain Eukaryota; kingdom Metazoa; phylum Chordata; class Chondrichthyes; order Orectolobiformes; family Stegostomatidae; genus Stegostoma; species Stegostoma tigrinum. The sequence continues at coordinate 24,141,454 of NC_081391.1, read as the reverse complement.
TAAAGTAATCAGCAGCAGCACGCACGGGTTTAAATTCACTTATTAGAGGTTCAATGATTTGGTGCACATTTTGAATGTGATAGGAACAGTCTGTCCCTCCGATATTTATCCTCAAAGATCGTGGCCACACTGACTCATCAGGTAATCCTTTAAAGAATCTATCTCTTCCTGTCGAGTCACTTAAAGAAACAGTGCATCACTATATTCTGAATGCAGCCAAGCCTGTAATGCCCTCATTAACACAACAGCAAGTGAGCCATTACTCAGAGGCTGAGCGAGAGAGAGAGCCAACTGTGCAAGTCAGCCCCAATATAAGCTGTGGTGGAACATTGTGCTGTTCTGTTGCAATGTAGATCCTGGGGAACATCAGCTATTGAATTAAGCATAATTTGAATCAATGTTGAGCAATGGTTTACCTGTCCTTTTCAGATCAGCCTTGACTGGGAAGTTTAAGGAGAAGATGTTCTAAATTCTGGATCGTTTTGATAAGGCCATTAAAGACAAATTGTTTCTTCTGATAGGTCAGAAACGAAAGGGCCGCAACTTAATTTGATTTTAACTAGCCGGAAAGTGAAGCAAATGATTTTTTATAACGTGGCAAGTTGTGATCTGGAATCCACTGCCTTAACAGGGAGATGGAAGCAGATTCAATCAGAATTTTCCAAAGGCAGCCAAATATTTGCCAGGAAATCATTTGCAAGGAAAGAGCGAAGGAGAAGAACTACTTGGAGAGCTCTGTCAGAGAGGTGACACAAGCACGATGGGCCGAATGGACCACTTTTCATGGTCTATCACTTTGTGAAATCTATAAGTAATCAGGGAGAGTTTGATCACGCATCAAGTCACTCACCAATAAAGGCAAGTGTACAAACTGACTTCTTCACTACCCTGTCGACGTGCAAATCTACTCTCAAGGAACTAATAAACTGAACCCCAGTGCCTCGTTGTTTGGCAATGCTCCCCAAGGCCTTAATGTTAACTGTATGTAAGTCTTGCCTTGATCTGGCTTCCCAAAATGCAACACATCCACATTTATCTAAATTAAACTCCATTTGTCACTACAGCCCTCCTACATTCTCATCGAAATTAGATGTATAAATAATAAAATGCAGTGGACCCAGCATCAATCCTTGTGGCACACTGCTGGTCACAGGCCTCCCGTGCAAAAATCAACCTTCCATCACCATCCTCTGTCTCTTACCTTCAAGCCAATTTTGTATCCAAATAGCTTACTTTCCTTAAATTCCATGTGATCTATTGGTGTTAGAGATACTGATACTCTGGCACCTCCCTCTGTATGTGACAGGACTTCAGTCAAGGGCTGTATGTGTATAAATAGAACATTTAGAACATTTAAAACATTACAGCACAGTACAGCCCTTCGGCCCTCAATGTTGCGCCGACCTGGCATACCGATCTCAAGCCCATCTAACCTACACTATTCCATGTACGTCCATATGCTTCTCCAATGATGACTTAAATGTACTTAAAGTTGGTGAATCTACTACTGTTGCAGGCAAAGCATTCCATTCCCTTACTACTCTCTGACTAAAGAAACTGCCACTGACATCTGTCCTATATCTTTCACGCCTCAATTTAAAGCTATGCCCCATCGTGCTCGCCGTCACCATCCTAGGAAAAAGGCTCTCCCTATCCACCATATCTAACCCTCTGATTATTTTATATGTCTCAATTAAGTCACCTCTCAACCTTCTTCTCTCTAACGAAAACAGCCTCAAGTCCCTCAGCCTTTCCTCGTAAGACCTTCCCTCCATACCAGGCAACATCCTAGTAAATCTCCTCTGCACCCTTTCCAAAGCTTCCACATCCTTCTTATAATGCAGTGACCGCACCAGAGTTTTGTACAGCTTCAGCATAACCTCTTGGCTCCGGAACTCGATCCCTCTATTAATAAAAGCTAAAACACTGTATGCCTTCTTAACAGCCCTGTCAACCTGGGTGGCAACTTTCAAGGATCTATGTACATGGACACTGAGATCTCTCTGCTCATCTACACTGCCAAGAATCTTACCATTAGCCCAGTACTTTGCCTTCCGGTTACTCCTACCAAAGTGCATCACCTCACACTTGTCTGCATTAAACTCCATTTGCCACGTCTCAGCCCAGCTCTGCAGCTTATCTATGTCTCTCTGCAACCTACAGCGTCCTTTGTCACTATCCACAACTCCATCGACCTTAGTGTTGTCTGCAAATTTACTAACCCATCCTTCTACGCCCTCATCCAGGTAACTTATAAAAATGACCAACAGCAGTGGACCCAACACCAACCCTTGCGGTACACCACTAGTAACTGGTCTCCAGGATGAACATTTCCCATCAACTACCACCCTCTGTCTTCTTTCAGCAAGCCAATTTCCGATCCAAACTGCAATATCTCCCACAATTTCATTCCTCCGCATTTTGTACAATAGCCTGTTGTGGGGAACCTTATCGAACGCTTTGCTGAAATTCATATACACCACATCAACCGGTTGACTCTCATCTACCTGTTTGGTCACCTTCTCAAAGAACTAAAGGATGACTTAGCCATGGAATAATGGCCTACGCAGTGTTATTTCAGCGACAATGCAACTATTATCATTTGTTGTGAAACCCAGCAGGTTCACTTGTGTACTTTAAGGAAGGAAATCTGCTATCCTTACCTGAAATGTGGTTGTCCAACTAACCAGAAATGATGTATTCTTTTAACAATGAGCGATAAGTGGCCCATTTCTGAAGAAGGCTCGAGGCCTGAAAGGTCAGCTTTCCTGCTCCTACGATGCTGCTTGGCCTGCTGTGTTCATCCAGCTCTACAGCTTGTTATACCAGTAGGGGGATGCCTGGTCTTGCCAGGAGATCACAGCATCCATCTTAGTTGACAGTGTTCTTTTGAAAAACCATGTTTAGCTCATCAACTTTTCAGGTGTTGTAGTCAAATCATGTAAGTTGAATATTGATAGTCCATTTTGACTCCAATCATAACTTGATTGAGGATTCAGAAGGCAACTGGTATGCCCCATGCAGAATACCACCATGGCAAGGGGAAAGATTACAGAAAGGATTTTAATTCACAAAAGAATAACCAGCCAGTGCTAAAGGAGCCGTTCATCCTGATGTATCGCCACATGGGTCAGCTGCCATTTTGGACTGACCGGCTCTCTCAGTCCAGAGCACCTCATTCCCATTACAGAATTATTGTTTCATTATAGAATCTGACACAAAAGTCTCAGCTTCCTTTCAGCACTAATTCATTTCTCTAACAAGAAATCTATCAAGCTTTAGAACTTTATGAGATGGCTTAGTTTTATAAAATACAAAATGGGCCATTAAGACAGCAATAACCTTTTTATTGACCTATGCTAACATCTGGGTGAATCTTTTTCTCAGACAAATGTTTGGGTAGGGTTGTAAAACAGGATTAATGGGAGAAATGGGAATGGCAAGGAACGGTGATGGTGAGAGGGTTATATGACATTCACAGCAGCTGGGAATGACCTTCATTAGCCACAACCACTTACATTTGTGTTAACCACGTCCAATGTGACAAATGTCCCAAATTCTATTCTGACGATGAATAAGCAAAGAGCAAAAATTAAGAAAAATAAAACCAAGATACTACAGATACTACAAAACCTGAACTCAAAATTTAAAAATGTTGAAAGTACGAAGCAGGTAGGTGCAGTGCACCCTCAGCACTGACCCTCCGACAGTGCCCACTCCCTCAGCACTGACCCTCCGACAGTGCCCACTCCCTCAGCACTGACCCTCCGACAGTGCCCACTCCCTCAGCACTGACCCTCCGACAGTGCCCATTCCCTCAGCACTGACCCTCCGACAGTGCCCACTCCCTCAGCACTGACCCCCCGACAGTGCCCACTCCCTCAGCACTGACCCTCCGACAGTGCCCACTCCCTCAGCACTGACCCTCCGACAGTGCCCATTCCCTCAGCACTGACCCTCCGACAGTGCCCACTCCCTCAGCACTGACCCCCCGACAGTGCCCACTCCCTCAGCACTGACCCTCCGACAGTGCCCACTCCCTCAGCACTGACCCTCCGACAGTGCCCACATCCTCAGCACTGACCCTCCGACAGTGCCCACTCCCTCAGCACTGACCCTCCGACAGTGCGGCGCTCCCTCAGCACTGACCCTCCGACAGTGCCCACTCCCTCAGCACTGACCCTCCGACAGTGCCCACTCCCTCAGCACTGACCCTCCAACAGTGCCCACTCCCTCAGCACTGACGCTCCAACAGTGCCCACTCCCTCAGCACTGAACCTCCGACAGTGCCCACTCCCTCAGCACTGACCCTCCGACAATGCGGTGCTCCCTCAGCACTGACCCTCCGACAGTGCCCACAACCGTAGGCACTGACCCTCTGACAGTGCGGCGCTCCGTCAGCACTTACCCTCCGACAGTGCGGCAGTCCCTCAACACTGACCCTCCGATAGTGCCCACTCCCTCAGCACTGACCCTCCGACAGTGCGGCGCTCCCTCAGCACTGACCCTCCGACAGTGCGGCGCTCCCACAGCACTGACCCTCCGACAGTGCCCACTCCCTCAGCACTGACCCTCTGACAGTGCGGCGCTCTCTCAGCACTGACCCTCCGACAGTGCGGCACTCCCTCAGCACTGACCCTCCGACAGTGCGGTGCTCCCTCAGCACTGACCCTCCGACAGTTAGGTGCTCCCTCAGCACTGACCCTCTGACAGTGCAGCACTCCCTCAGCACTGACCCTCCAACAGTGCCCACTCCCTCAGCACTGACCCTCCGACAGTGCGGCACTCCCTCAGCACTGACCCTCCGACAGTGCGGCACTCCCTCAGCACTGACCCTCCGACAGTGCGGCGCTCTCTCAGCACTGACCCTCTGACTGTGCGACGCTCCCTCAGCACTGACCCTCCGACAGTGTGGCACTCCCTCAGCACTGACCCTCCGACAGTGCGGCTGTCCCTCAGCACTGACCCTCCGACAGTGCGGCGCTCCCTCAGCACTGACCTCTGACAGTGCCCACTCCCTCAGCACTGACCCTCTGACAGTGCGGCACTCCCTCAGCACTGACCCTCCGACAGTGTGACACCTCAGCACTGACCCTCTGACAGAGCGACACTCCCTCAGTACTGACCCTCCAACAGTACCCACTCCCTCAGCACTGACCCTCCAACAGTGCGACACTCCCTCAGCACTGTCCCTCTGACAGAGCGACACTCCCTCAGTACTGACCCTCCAACAGTACCCACTCCCTCAGCACTGACCCTCCAACAGTGCGACACTCCCTCAGCACTGTCCCTCTGACAGAGCGACACTCCCTCAGTACTGACCCTCCAACAGTACCCACTCCCTCAGCACTGACCCTCCAACAGTGCGACACTCCCTCAGCACTGTCCCTCTGACAGAGCGACACTCCCTCATTACTGACCCTCCAACAGTGCCCACTTCCTCAGCACTGACCCTCCAACAGTGCGGCGCGCCCTCAGTACCGACCCTCCAACAGTGCCCACTCCCTCAGCACTGACCCTCCGACAGAGCGACACTCCCTCAGCACTGACCCTATGACAGTGTGACACTCCCTCAACACTGACCCTATGACAGTGTGACACTCCCTCAGCACTGACCCTATGACAGTGTGACACTCCCTCAGCACTGACCCTCCGACAGTGCGGCGCTCCCTCAGCACTGACCCTACGACAGTGCCCACTCCCTCAGCACTGACCCTCCGACAGTGCGGCACTCCCTCAGCACTGACCCTCCGACAGTGTGACACTCCCTCAGCACTGACCCTACGACAGTGTGACGCTCCCTCAGCACTGACCCTACGACAGTGCCCACTCCCTCAGCACTGACCCTCCGACAGTGCGGCACTCCCTCAGCACTGACCCTCCGACAGTGTGACACTCCCTCAGCACTGACCCTCTGACAGTGTGACACTCCCTCAGCACTGACCCTCCGACAGTGCCCACTCCCTCAGCACTGACCCTCTGACAGTGCGGCACTGCCTCAGTACTGACCCTCCGACAGTGCGGCGCCCCCTCAGCACTGACCCTCTGACAGTGCGGCGCCCCCTCAGCACTGACCCTCCGACAGTGCGGCGCTCCCTCAGCACTGACCCTCTGACAGTGCGGCACTCCCTCAGCACTGACCTTCCGACAGTGTGACACCTCAGCACTGACCCTCTGACAGTGCCCACTCCCTCAGCACTGACCCTCCGACAGTGCGGCGCTCCCTCAGCACTGACCCTCCAACAGTGCCCACTCCCTCAGCACTGACCCTCCGACAGTGCGGCGCTCCCTCAGCACTGACCCTCTGACAGTGCGGCACTCCCTCAGCACTGACCCTCCGACAGTGCGGCGCTCCCTCAGCACTGACCCTCCGACAGTGCGGCGCTCCCTCAGCACTGACCCTCCAACAGTGCCCACTCCCTCAGCACTGACCCTCCGACAGTGCGGCGCTCCCTCAGCACTGACCCTCCGACAGTGCCCACTCCCTCAGCACTGACCCTCCAACAGTGCCCACTCCCTCAGCACTGACCCTCTGACAGTGCGCACTCCCTCAGCACTGACCCTCCGACATTTTCTCAGTGGTGCACTCCGAATGTCAGTTTGGATTTAAATACTCATCTGTCCGCAGGTGGACTTGAACGCACAACCTGATGGCTTGAGAAGTAAGATTGGAACCTGCGGAGCTGGAGCTGGCAATGTGGGCTGGTAATGTTCAGGTGGGACAGGTTTCGGTAATTGATAAGTAGAGAGCAGAAAGAGACAAAGTTTGGAGACTCTGGAAAGAAACATTGGAACTGACTAATTGAGAGAGAGGGTTGTCCGTGAAATAATATCTCCATAGCCAAACCAAATGGTGCTCCCAAAATTTACTTCATATCGCCAGGAGATTTAACCAGGCAGCCAAACTGTTTGTGAGATCCTAGCTGGAAGAATGGAGATACCGGGAATTGTTTACTTGCAAAGACTAACCCACATTTGATCCGTCCTCTCAGCAGCCTTACTAAATGAGTGTAGTGCGTGAGGTGCCAACTGTATGATAACGAGATTGACTAGAAGCCCCAGGGATCTAAAAGGCTCAGCCTTGCTCTTGTCAATGCAGTAGGCACAGTCAATAAACTGCAAAATGTTCATGTTTAGCAGTTTGGTTAAGCAATCTTTATTCTCTGCACACACAATCAATAAAAAGAAAATAAACTGGGACAAATTTAAGGAAGACCTGACATAGGGAGCTGCATCTTCAATGCTTTGGGTTGTTCCGGCCGATGACATGTTTCCAAATTCTGACAGTATCTAGTGCGCGTGCTGTTTAAATAATTTTTTTGCAGATAACAAGGTGCCACATTCCCATTCACAAGTCCAGGCTGATTAACCCACATTCAGGTTCTTCATCCCTGTACTGGAAAGGAGCATTAGCTAAGATCCCAGTTCTTACTGCTGGGGTCCTGGCTGCCACCTCCCTCCCTGTTTCCTTGATCCTAGTACCCAACCAGCTTGAAGGTGAGAATAGATTCAATGACAGGCATGGCTGTAGTTTCCTCCACTGTTGATGAAAGTCACTGCATAAACTCACAAATACAGAGTGCATGGTTATTTAGCCAAAGTAGAATTTACTGCGCATCCTTAATTGCCCTTGAGAAAGTCACGGTGAGCAGCCCTCTCAAACCTCTGCAGTCCATTCAGTCCAGGGACACTTACAATGCTGCTAAGGAGGGAATTCCAGGGATTCCGTTCCTTCAGTGACACTGACATATTTCCAAGTCAGGATGGTGAGGGGCTTGGAGGGGGATTTACAGGGGTCAGTGTTTCCCATGTATCTGCTGCCCTTGTCCTTATAGACGCAAGTGGCTGTGAGTTCATTGAGGGTTGTGGGTAAGATACTACAGTTCACATTATAGATATTACACGCTGCTGCCACTGTGCTTTGGTGGTGAAGGGAATGGATGTTGAAGGTGATGGATGTGGTGCCAGACAAACTAGCCACATTGTCCTGGATGGAATCAAGCTTCTTGTGTGTTGTTGGGGCTGCAATCATCCAAGCAAGTCCTGACTTGTGCCTTGTAGATGGTGGAACAGATGTTGGGCAGATAGAGGTGATGTGGTGCAATGAAAACAGTCTGTCTCTCAACGTCAGTAAAACTAAAGAGCTGATCATTGACTTCAGAAAGAAAGCAGGAGAAAATGTCCCCATCTACATTAATGGAACTGAGGCTGAGAGAGAGAAGAGCATTGGGTTCCTCAGAGTGATGATAACCAACAGCCTGTCCTGGATTTTCCACGTAAATGAGACAGTCAAGAAGGCACAACAACACCTCCCCTTCCTCAGGTGGCTCAGGAAATTTGGCATGTCCATAAGGTCCCTCACCAACTTCTACAGGTACACCATAGTAAGTGTACTGTCCGGATGCATAGTGGTCTGGTATGGCAACTGCATTGCCCAGGACTGTAAGAAACTACAGAAGGTGGTGTGTACAGCCAGACCATCACAGAAGCCAACCTTCCATCCATGAACTGCATTTATACGGCTCACTGTCAAGAAAGGCTGCCAACATCATCAAAGACCCCTCACACCCCGGTGATAACCTCCCACAACCTCTTCCATTAGGCAGAAGATACAGAAGCCTGAACATACACACGAGCAGGTTCAGGAACAGCTTCTTCCCGGCCGTTATCAGGCTGTTGAAGGAATTCTATCTTCAAATAGTGTAACCTGTATACCTCTAAGTCTTTTTGATCTGTACATCCTTCGCTTGCTGTGATCTGCCTGCACTGCTCATAAACAAAGCTTTTCGCTGTATTTTGTTATGTGTTACGATAAAATCAATCAATCAGAAGGTGAGTTATTTCTGCAGGATGGTGATGCAGAAAGTAGGGTTCAGATGGTGAGTAGTATCAGAGATAATGGGAACTGCAGATGCTGGAGAATTCCAAGATAATAAAATGTGAGGCTGGATGAACACAGCAGGCCAAGCAGCATCTCAGGAGCACAAAAGCTGACGTTTCGGGCCTAGACCCTTCATCAGAGAGGGGGATGGGGGGAGGGAACTGGAATAAATAGGGAGAGAGGGGAAGGCGGACCGAAGATGGAGAGTAAAGAAGATAGGTGGAGAGATAGGGAGGGGATAGGTCAGTCCTTTTTCAGTTTAAACACTTTTCTGCTCTCTTGTAGGTCAACCCTACAGATGACATCAAGTTACTCATCTTACAAGTTAGTATTTAAACATGCCACTGATTCAAGTCTTTGTTTACGTAAGATGGACCTCAATAGCAAAATAAAAGATAAAGCAGTCAAAGCAAAACTGAGTTATGATACACAAGGCGTTGACAGTGCTGTCAGAAAGCCATGGCGAAAAACTGGGATGTTAAGGGAAAGTATGTAATTGGAAGTAAAAACAGAAATCACTGGAGAAACTCAGCAGGTCTGGCTGCATCCATGGAGAGAGAGAAACAGTGGTAACATTTCAAGTACTGTGACCTTTCTGTAGAATTGATTCCAGGTTACGTGTTAACTCTGATTTCTCTCTGCAGATGCTGCCAGAACTGCTGAGTTTCCCCTGCACTTTCTGTTTTGTTTCAGATTTCCAGTGACCATGGTTCTTTATTTCATGTTAGTATTCGATTGGAGTTTTTTTAAAGAGGATAGATGCTGGGTACACTTATCTTGTCAAGAACAAAGTGAGATTCTGCATCAGTGTTCTGTTGACCAACTGCTTGAAAGAAGAAATCTGACAAAGAAAGTGTATGAGTAACCTCTTAAAGTCTAAATTCCTTTTACAGTCCCAAGTGAGAGTGAGAAAAAAGCGAGAGTCCTCAAGAAACAAAGTTTGCCAATATCACAGGATCCATTCGTGGGGCAAAGTGAGTCAATGTCACAATCCCAAATTATTCAGTGAGATTGGCAGTCAAAGTCAAAATTCATTATTTGATACAGTCGTAGATTTCGAAAGAGCAGAATTAAGCCAATGGAACTGACCAGAGGTACCCAGCAAGACAATAAAATCGGATAGGTTCATTGATAGTATTTGGGAAGAACAGAAAGTTGTTCTTTACATTACTCCCGCCAAATAACTATCTTTTTGTTCAACACATATTAGGGTTAAGAGAAAAACAATATTTTTACATATTAACAACTCTGACAGTATTAGTCATATATGTCTCGTTTGTGATTATAGCAAAAGCAGGTATCTAATCCAATGTGCTGAATTTCAGACCTTATTGATTTTTAGTTACACTTTATTCTGGGAAAGTATGTACATTTATTATTTTGCATATTAATTGGGGAGGCAGTGGCCTGGTGTTAATGTCACTGAGGCTAATAATCCAAAGCCCAGGATATTGGTTCGGGGATATGGGTTTGAAGCCTTCCATGGCAGATGGTGAAACTTGAATTCAATAAAACACTGGCCTAAGGGCAACTATGTAACCACCCAACCAATGTTAAAAACCCACTGATGTCCCATAGGGAAGGAAACTGCCATCCTTACCTGGTCTGGCCTACATGCGACGCCAGACCCACAGTAACGAGGTTGTCCTTTTAACTGCAGAATAGGCAATAAATGTTGGCCAGCATAGCCAGTGGTGCCCGTGTCCCATGGAAGAACTTTTTTAAAAAAATGTATAATATTGTACATTGGGAGGGAGTACTGGGGGGTCAGTTTAGCTGGATAACAAAGTGTGGAGCTGGATGAACACAGCAGGCCAAGCAGCACCTCAGGAGCACAAACGCTGACGTTTCGGGCCTAGACCCTTCATCAGAGAGGGGGATGGGGAGAGGGTTCTGAAATAAATAGGGAGAGAGGGGGAGGCGGACCGAAGATGGAGAGAGGAGAAAATAGGTGGAGAGGAGAGTATAGGTGGGGAGGTGGGGAGGGTATATGGTCAGTCCAGGGAGGACAGACAGGTCAAGGATGTGGGATGAGGTTGGTAGGGTCTAGACCCGAAACGTCAGCTTTTGTGCTCCTGAGATGCTGCTTGGCCTGCTGTGTTCATCCAGCTTCACACTTTGTTATCTTGGATTCTCCAGCATCTGCAGTTCCCATTATCACTGATCACAAGTTTAGCTGGACAGTTGGTTTGTGAAGCTGATGTTACCACGAAGAATTCTCCTTCTCACCCTCTTCCCCGCGCTTAAGGTATGGGTGTCTGCAGATTAAATCAACACCAGTTATCTCTCTCTAATGACAGCACAGCCCTGTGGTCTGGTAAGACTACGGAAAGTTGATGGTATATTGCAAGATCTGAGCATTTTGTTATATTGTTCTTACTACTGCCCTCTCTCTTGGGAAGACGTAAATGCAGCTTGTTCAATCATGACTGTTTTTCTGTGAATCCAAATGAAGAGTATTTTTTTTCTCCCCTTGGTGCAATACACGTAGAGAACTGTCCTGTTCTTTGAAATCGTGCTATAGATCTTTTACACTGACTCAGCAGGGAGATAGGCTTTGGTATAACATTGCATCCAAATGTCAGCGCTTCCAACCGTGCAGCTTGCCCTCAGTTCAATACTGGAGTGTCAGCACTGATTGTTGTGTGTTAGATTGGGGTTTGAAGCCTTAGCATTGTGATTCAGAGTAGTGTGTGTCACCAGATGAGCTTCAGATGACACCCGGAACCCAGGGTATTTGTGTTAAGTATCACAATGAAGGTTCTGCTGTATGTACACCCACACTTGCTTGTGACACTCTCAGTTTGAGATAACAGAATCCAGCTTAGACTGATTACAGTTCTCACAAATCAGGGGCTGTTTCCTTGACAGCCCCAGACATTTATACAGCAATGTATTATTTTTCTTTGAGGGATTTTCTTTCTACACAATGTTTCTCTTCCTCTTGTCTGGAACCTCACTGGGCTTGCAATCATCTAAATGGATTATGCTGTGTCAACAACAGAATTGTTATACTGAAGCAAGAGGCCATTCAGCCCATTGTGTCTGTACCAGCTCTCCAATGAACATTACAATGCGGGGTCATTTCTCTGCCTTTACCCGATAACCCTGTGCTTTGTTTCAAACAATCAGTTAATGCCCTCTTTTAATGTTTTTATTGAACCAGTTCCAACCACACTTCCAAGCGGTACATTCCAAATCCTAACTATTTACCTTGTGATAGGTACTTGTTTCTTTGGTAAATTAATTTAAATCTATTCCTTCTCAATCTCAATCCATTTAACGAGTAAAGACTGTTTCTCACTAACCACTGTGTCCTTCATTATTTTAAAGCCTCCTCCCAAACCTCTTAACCTTCTCCTCTGCAGGGAAAGCTGTCTCAACTTCTCCAGCCTACCTTCAGAACTGAACTTTCTCATCTCTGCAACCATTCTCGCAAAATGACTTCTGCACTCTCTCAGGGCATTCATATCTTTCTTGAGGTGTGGTGCCTAGAACTGTAAGAACAAACAAACATATGAATTCAGTCCCTTAAGACTGTCCCAATAAGATCACGGCTGTTCTGGCTGAATTCCAAATTCCACATACACTTTTACTTCCAATTACTTTTAGAACATAAGAAATAGTAGCAGGAATGACCATCTGGCACCTCGAGCCTGCTCCACCATTCAATAAGACCCTTTTTGTGGACTCAGCTCTAGTTACCCACCTGCTCAACATAACCCTTAATCCCCTAACTGTTCATAAATCTATCTATTTTTGCCTTAAAAATATTCAGCAAGGTAGCTTCAACACCTTCACTGGGCAGGGAATTCCACAGATTCACAACCCTTCGGGTGAAGAAGTTCCTCCTCAACTCAGTGCTCAACCTGCTCCCCCTTATTTGGAGGCTATGCCCCCACCCCAGCTCTAGTTTCTCCCACCAGTGGAAACAACCTTCCTGCTTCTATCTTATCTGTTCCCTTCATCATTTTGTATGCTTCTATAAGCTCCCCCTCATTTTTCCAGATTCCACTGAGTATAGTCCCAGTCTACTCAATCTGTCTTCACAAACCCATCCTCTCAACTCTGGAACCAACCTAGTGGACCTTTTCTACTCCCCCTGCAATGCCAGTACATCCTTTCTCAAGCATGGAGACCAAAACTGTACACAGTACTCCAGGTGTGGCCTCATCAACACTCTATACAGCTGTAGCATTACCTCCCTCCTTTTAAACTCCTTCCCTGTAGCAATGAAGGACAAAATTCCATTTGATTTCCATGTCTAACAAGAATTGACCTAGGCTTCCCTTGACAATAGTCTATGGTCCTAACCTCTACCGTCTGCTGAGGCAAAAGCTTCCAAAGTTGCACATAGTATTTCAGCTCTGTCTTGTTCCTTATACCAATCACACCAGGGTGTCTAGCCCTTCCCCTATGATCAAAAGGTTGTTGGCTTGAGTCCCACTCCAGAGATCTGAACACAAAATCTCCGCTGATACTCTGGGTGCAGTGCTGCTAGAGTGCTGCACTGTCAGAGGTGTTGTTATTCACATGAGATGCTAAGCCATCTGTTGGTCTTTAGGGGATGTAAATGTTCTGACAGTCACAACTTTGAAGAGCAGGGGAGTTTTCCTGAGCATCCTGGCCAATATTTGTCCCTGACCTATCATCACTGAAGAACAGACTGTCTGGTCATTATCATATTGCTACTAGGATGTGTGCTTGCGACGTACAAATTGGCTATTCTGTTTTTCTACTTCACAATAATATTCAAAGTACTTCATTGGCTGTAAGGCACTGTGGAATGCCTTGAGATTAAGAAAGGTGCTATGGAAATGCAAAACTTTTTTTCTGAGTGGGCTATCTTCAAATTTTGAAACTGGAAGAGGACACCCAACAGATTTCTCCTGGCATTGATATTTTAATCAGTGATTAATGCATGTTTTTTGTTTTAATCGCTAACAGACCTCTCACATCCTGCCCCTGCTGTTAGATAATGTTGGGTGATGGGAGGCTTGTGTACAACTTAAACATCAGCATAGGCCTGGGTCACTGAAATTCCTCATCTGGTCTGGTTTTGGACCTGATGTAAGTTTGCAAAGTGCTGTAGTTGGTGCCATGGAACATCACAGCAACTTTTGTAAAAGATTTGGGAGGTGGATGCTGAGTGAGAGCAGCTGTAGATGGGATGGATAGTCTTAAGCAGCCCCACAATCCCCTTCACAGGATGCTGTCTAGTTGCTCCTCACAGAGCGAACAGGATTGGTTACTTGCTATTGGAAAACCTCGAGATCACAACGTGTTGTGATCTATGCAATCAATTTTAAATATCAATTCTACTCCAATACTAATCAACACCCTCCTTAGAAACAAATACCCTTTTAGTGCTTTACTCTAAATCATACCTGAGATACTTGATTTGATTTGATTTATTATTGTCACATGAGTCTGAGTACAGTGAAAAGTTTTGTTATGTGAGCAGTACAGGTATGTCACAACATACATAGGGTGAAACTTAAGTAGGTACTTAAATGTTAGCAAAAAGTGGCTCCTGTCAACAACAGTCTTGAAGTGACCATCCTCTGGATGGAGTCCTTTTCCCTCATTGGCAGGAAAATAAAACTCAGCATCATCAATAACAAGAATGTGCACTTATGCAGCAACTTTAAATGGGAAAACGTCCCAAGGGCATTTATAGGAATGCAATCAAAAAACAAGACCAATTCACTTTTTTTGTTGTTTATTTTTTCATCTATTTTGTGAATGTTATTGGCCAGACCAGCATTTATTGCCTATCCCTAATTACATCTTGAGATACCTTCCTGAAACACTGCATTCTTTGGGTGTAGGAACACCCACTGTGCTGTTTGGGAGGGAGTTCCAGGATTTTGACCCAGAAATCCTAAAGGAAAGGCGATTATATTTCCACGTCAGGATGTTGATTGGCTTGGATGGGAACTCAGAGGTGATGGTGTTCTCAGGTATCTGCTGCCCTTGTCCTTCTAGGGTTGGAGGGTTCTACCAAACGAGAATCAGTAAGTTGCTGCAGTTACCGTGTAGTGTACCACTGCTGTCACTGTAATCTATGGGGGAGGGAGTGAACATTAAAGGAGGTGTATGTGGTGCTGATCAAGCTGGGGCTGCTTTGTTCCAGAAGGTGTCAAGCTTCTTCAGTGTTGTTTGAACTGCTCCCATCCAGGAAAGTAGACATTACACTCCTGATTTGTAGATGGTGAACAGGTTTTGTAAGACAGGAAGTGTATTGTTGCAAAATAATTTGTTGCCTTTCACCTGCTCTTGTAGCCACTGTATTAACACGTCTGGTCCAGCGCAGTTTCTAGTCAATGATTACAAACCTCATGCATCCCAAATTGTGGAGATATTTGTGAAGGTGATCAAAATCTTGCTTAAACATGAGGGCTTTCAGGAAAATCTGAGAGTTGGGAGAGAGGGGGCTGTGGTTTTAGTAAGGGCATTCCAGAGTGTATGTACCTGTATTCTTGCCTCCAGAGCAGTGTTTGGGTGATATCGAGAATTGTGTTGCATTGTAGACCAACTTATTCAGACGTACCTCTGGAGTGGGTGTGATTTGAACCTGTGCCACCTAGTCTTCAGGTGGGGGTTGGACATTGCCACTTCACCAAAATAGCCCTGTGTGCTACATTGTAAATTGCATGGCCTGGTTATGTGCAAACCGTATTGAGCTGTGATGGGGGAATTATCCCATAGAATGTGGAATGGCTCCACAGAGGGTGGTATCGTGTCACCAAGTCAACCTTCATTTGCAGGTGGAGAGACCTTGACACCAATCCAGCTCCCTCAGAGCCAGGTCTCAGAGTGAACAGAATCCCTGACCATCCAGTTTATATCTGTCAACCAGGGCTCCCTGATTGAACAGCCCCAGTCAGGGAACTCACATTCTATGAGTTCCACCTGGCTGACCTCATTACAATTACTACAGGATGAAAGGAGGGCGTGAAATAGAATGGATTTTCCTGAGTTATTAGTGTAAAGTAGAATGTTTCCATCACCAAATGCGTTTGTAAAGATATCTCAATCCAGCAAGGTGGGCAGATTCTATTCCTCTAAGCCTTTCATCTTTGAAAATGACCATCTCACCCTCAGGTATCAGAGATAATGGGAACTGCAGATGCTGGAGAATTCCAAGATAATAAAATGTGAGGCTGGATGAACACAGCAGGCCCAGCAGCATCTCAGGAGCACAAAAGCTGACGTTTCGGGCCTAGACCCTTCATCAGAGAGAGGGATGGGGAGAGGGAACTGGAATAAATAGGGAGAGAGGGGGAGGCGGACCGAAGATGGAGAGTAAAGAAGATAGGTGGAGAAAGTATAGGTGGGGAGGTAGGGAGGGGATAGGTCAGTCCAGGGAAGACGGACAGGTCAAGGAGGTGGGATGAGGTTAGTAGGTAGATGGGGGTGCGGCTTGGTGTGGGAGGAAGGGATGGGTGAGAGGAAGAACAGGTTAGGGAGGCAGAGACAGGTTGGGCTGGTTTTGGGATGCAGTGGGTGGGGGGGAAGAGCTGGGCTGGTTGTGTGGTGCAGTGGGGGGAGGGGACGAACCCTCCCCCCACTGCACCACACAACCAGCCCAGCTCTTCCCCCCCACCCACTGCATCCCAAAACCAGCCCAGTTCGTCCCCTCCCCCCACTGCACCACACAACCAGCCCAGCTCTTCCCCCCCACCCACTGCATCCCAAAACCAGTCCAACCTGTCTCTGCCTCCCTAACCGGTTCTTCCTCTCACCCATCCCTTCCTCCCACCCCAAGCCGCACCCCCCGCTACCTACTAACCTCATCCCACCTCCTTGACCTGTCCCTCTTCCCTGGACTGACCTATCCCCTCCCTACCTCCCCACCTATACTCTCTCCACCTATCTTCTTTACTCTCCATCTTCGGTCCGCCTCCCCCTCTCTCCCTATTTATTCCAGTCCCCTCCCCCCATCCCCCTCTCTGATGAAGGGTCTAGGCCCGAAACGTCAGCTTTTGTGCTCCTGAGATGCTGCTGGGCCTGCTGTGTTCGTCCAGCTTCACACTTTATTATCACCCTCAGGTGTAATGTCTTTAAAATGACTGCCACCTGGTGGCTTTCAGCAGTATAACATGAAGAATGCACCAAGCTATAACCATGGCAACCAAAAGGAGTGGGAGGAAGAGTTTTAAGCAGCAAATTTTGTCAGGATTTGTGTTTCAGTCTCTGGAAGCCAGTTTATATATCTGTTTTTTTTCCCCAGAATATTGACTCCTTCCTTGCTCTCCCAGCTTCTAAGACCTCGCTACAATGTGTGCCAAGGCGATGGTCAGGGACCTGATGGACAACTTCTCCCAGCGGAACAGATCGCTCACTTATTTGGAGGAATACATGCCAAACTTCCAAGATTGGATAGAATCTGTAGCAATGGAATGTTTAATCTCCAGAACACTGCTACTAGCAACTCCCTTGCATGGAAATGCATGAGGGGTGTTAAAATAAAACAGATTTTTATTGTTTTCAAGGAGTTAGATATAGTTCTTAGGGATGAAGGGATCTAATTGTGTGGGGAGAAAGCGAGAACAGGGATGATCAGCCATGACCAGACTGAATGGCACAGCAGGCCCAAAGGGCCGAATGGCATTTTACTGAAAATAGAGATGTAAGAGCATGAAGGTGCTTTGAGGGTACAATGGAGAGGTCATGTGCCAAAACCTCCAGGAAAAACTGCAGTCAAAATTGGCAACCTTAACTGTATGGTGTGTCAAAGACTTGTAACTGAGCTAACTCCCAAATGTTGTTATTTTATTCATTCATGAAATGTGGGTTTCGCATTTTTGCCCATCCCTAACTGCCCCGGGGAGGGTGCTGCCTCTTGAGTGGCTGCAATCCATTTGGTGCAGGCAAACCCACAAAGCTCTTCAGGGGCGTTGTGGAAATTTCAGGATTTTGACCCAACAACACTGAAGGAACGGCGATATATTTCCAAATCAAGGTGGTGAGTGGTTTGGAGGGGAACTTGCAGGGGGTGGTGTTCCCATGGATCTCCTACCCTTGTCCTTCTAGATGGAAGTGGTCATAGTCTGGAAGGTGCTGTCTTAAGGAGCCCCTTGTAAATGGTACACATTGCTGATAGTCTTTTTGCTAGCAGTGTGTAGTAAAGGTTTGTGGATGTGGTGTTAATCAAGCGGGGCTGCTTTGTCCTGGATGGTGTCAAGCTTAATGAGTGTTGTTGGGGCTGCCCCCATCCAGGTAAGTGGGGAGTATTCCATCACACTCCTGACTTGTGCCTTGTAGATGATGGACATGGACAGAAGGTGAATAACCTGCAGCAGGCAGCCCAGTCTGTAACCTGGTCTTATAGCCGCTGTATTTATTTGGCTGATTCAGTACAAGTTCTGATCAATGGTAATGTCCAGGGTGTTGATTATGTGGGATTCTGCAGTGGTAATGCCATTGAATGTCTCTCTTGTTGAGGAGTTCAGTGCCTGGCACATGAGTAGTATGAATGCAAATGTTACTTATTACTTGATAGCCCAATCCCGGGTATTGTCCAGGTTTTGCTGTATTTGAAGCCAAACTTGAAGGAGTCAGATCTCAAAGGGTGATAGTAGGAACTGCTGATGCTGCAGAATCAAGAAAATGAAGGGTCCAGACCCAAAAACATCAGCTTTCCTGCTCCTGTGATGCTGCTTGGCCTGCTGTGTTCATCTAGCTCTACACCTTCTTATCTCAGATCTCAGAGGGTTGTGGGCCTGGCAGAAATGACATGGATAGAGGATAGTTGAGATGATATATACAGTAATTTTAAAACAAGGATTAGAATTTTGAAGCTATGTTGATGGTCAGAGGCACATTAACAATGACAGAAAGAGACTTGTGATACTGGAATTATTTTCACTGGAACACTGAAAGCTGAAGAAATTTTAATAGCCTATTCCTAAACATTTGTATTTGATTCTTGTCATGTGGAAGCAGAAAAAAAAATGCTTGGAAGAGGTTTATTAAAATTCTTCAGCTTCCTGTGTTCAAATAATTTCAATGTCTTACATTACTCTTCATAACTCTAAATCTTCCTATTTAAATGATACTGCTGATGTTTGAAGAGAGATTGGATTGGCTCGGACTTTGTTTACTTGAGTTTAGAAGAATGAGGAGGGATCTCATAGAAACCTGCAATAATCCAACAGAACTAGACAGGATAAATGCAGGAAGGATGTTCCTGATGACTAGGGAGGCTAGAACCAGGGATTGCAGACTAAGGATATGGGACAGATCATTTAGGACTGAGATGAGGACAATGCCTTCACCCAGAGAGTGGGGAGCCTGTCACGGAAAGCAGTTGAGGCCACAAAATTGAATGTTTTCGGGAAGGAGTTAGATGTAGTTCTTGGGGCTAAAGCGATCAAAGGGTATTGAGAGAAAGTGGAACAGGGGACTGAGTTGCAGGATCAGCCATGACCATACTGAATGGTGGACCAGGTTCAAAGGACTGAATGGCCGACTGCTGCTCCAATTTTCAATGTTTCTCTGTTTCACGTGTGGCATTTACTTCTCTGAGCTTTTCTCTCTCTTTTTGAGAAGCAAATACACATACATGAGTGTTTCCTTCACCTTGAATCCCCATTACATTGACAGCAAAATTCACTGCAGCACCTCCTGCCTCTCATCTCTTTTTCCTGTGCACAGAAACCGTAACTTCTTTCAACACAGATTTTTTTCCTTCTCCTACAATTTACAGCCAATTCAAAACCGAAGTCTTAATTTCTCTCCATAACAGCACTGTGGCTGTATATACAACACACACAGCTTATTCAGCAAGGCGGCTAACCACTACATTTTCAACTACTATTAGGGATGCACAATAAATGTTGACCTTGCTAGTGATGTTCATACATCATGTTTGAGTAAAATCAAAATGATCAGTTCTGGTTCATTGGGTAGCACTCTCACTGCTGATAACTTGTATTTATAAATTGCCATTTAACATAATAAAATGTTCCAAAGTGCTCCACAGCAGGGTTATAAAATCAGTTTTGATAGTGGCCAAAACTAAATAGCTTTTTACATTTTAAAAGAGTAAAAGAGAAGCAGAGATGTAGAGGGGTTTAGGATTGAGAATTCCTGCAACTAGGGCATTGGAAGCCGAAGGCACAGCCACCAATAATGGTGCAACTGAGGTTAGGGAAGATCATAATGTCTACAACAGAAGAGTGCAGAGATTTCTTGGAAGATCATAATGTCTACAACAGAAGAGTGCAGAGATTTCTTGGAAGATCATAATGTCTACAACAGAAGAGTGCAGAGATTTCTTGGAAGTAACTGGGGGGGGAGGTCACAGAAGGCGAGTTGAAAACAAGGTTAAGGAAGTTGTTAATTGCAGAGTGGATAATAATTTTGACACGTTGAACAAGTGGGTAATTGTTTGGCAGTCAAGGTATCATTTGTACAAATGTGAGGTTATTCACTCGGGTAGCATAAACAGGAGGGCAGGTTGTTACTGGAATAGCGATAGATTGGGAATTGTGGAAATGCAAGGAGACCAGGGAGTCCTGATATGCCAGTCGCTGAAGGTAAGAATTCAGGTGTAGCAAGAAGGCAAATAATATGTAGGCCTTCATAGTGAGAGGATTCAAGTAGAGTAGTAATAAACTCATAAAGATTTACAGCATGGAAACAGACCCTTTGGACCAACTCATCTATGCCAACCAGATATCCCAAATTAATCTACTCCCATTTCCCAGCAATTAACCCATAACCCTCTAAACCCTTCCTATTCATATTCACATCTAGATGCCTTTTAAATGCTATATTTGTACCAGCCTCCACCACTTCCTTTGGTAGCTCGTTCCGTACACACACCACACTCTGCGTGTTGCCCCTTAGATCCCTGTTAAATCTTTCCCCTCTCACCTTAAACCTATGCCTTCTAGTTTTGGACTCCCCTTTCTGGGGACAAGACCTTGGCTATTCACTCTAACCATGCCTTTCATGACATTATACACTCCTATAAGGTCAACTCTCAGCCACCAACACTGCAAAGAAAATGGCCCCAGCCATTCAGCCTCCTTCTACAGCTCAAACTTTTCAACCCTGGCAACATCCTTGTAAATCTTTTCTGAATCCTTTCAAGTTTTATGACATCTTTCCTGTTTCAGGATGATCAGAATTATACACAGTATTCCAAGAGTGGCCTAACCAATGAACTGTGTAGCCACAACATTATGTCCCAATGCCTATAATTGTACAGGGCTTTGTTGAGAACATACCTGGAGAATTGTGTGTAGTTTTGGCCTCTTTGTCTGATGAAGGATGCTCTGGCGATGGAGGGAATGCAGTGGAGATTATTACCAAACTGGATTGGCAAGACTGATGAATGAAGAAAGACTGGACTGATTTGGGTTATAGTCAATGGAGTTTAGTAAATGATGTGAAGATGCCGGTGTTGGACTGGGTTGGACAAGGTCAAAAATCACATGTCACCAGGTTGTAGTCCTTTATTTGAACACACTATCTTTCAGAGTGCGGCTCCTTCATCAAGAGTGGTGAGAGAAGCATCAAGACACAGAATTTATAAGTTAACGATCAAAAGATCACACAACTGTTGCGAATGTGTTGCATAAACATAAAATGGCTGACTGACTCCCTCCTGTTAAATCTTTAATTAGATAGAAAGGAGATGCAGGTTTCGATTGATTAAATTGCAAATTCCAGGATTTCTTTCTCAAGTTACTGCCCTGAGATATCTAAAGGTTTTATCAGTATCCCAGAGGTGACATCTCAGGTCAGAATGCATTTTAGGCATGAGGCCTTGTTTACAATATGTCTGCATTTTAACCTGGAGTCAGACTGGTTTTATTTCAAAAGCAGGAATGTATAAATTGCCCCATTGACTGATTGCGTCTTCAAATTGTGTGCTGTTTGAACAAAATAGAATGTACCTGAAGATACAAATCTGCAAATGCAAATTCACCCAATTGATTTATATGTACATGTGTGCATATGAGAGAGTGAGGGAGTATACATGTCTGAGAGAGTGTGTGTGTGAATGTGTTTGTGTCAGACCGTGTGTGCGTGTGAGAGTGACTGTGGTAGGGTCACCTGTAGTGTGACATGAGCCCAAGATCCTGGTTAAGGCCATCCTTGTGGGTACGGAACCTGGCTATCAGCCTCTGCTTGGCGATCCTGTGTTGTTGTGTATCCTGAAGTCCACCTCGGAGGGCATTTCCCTGAAGACCAAAGGCCGAATGACTTTGACCGCTGAAACGTTCCACCCACCGTAGGGGAGTGGAAATTTCACATAAGCCTATAAACTTTTCACAAGATTATACAAGGTAAACACAGAAGGTACGTTGCTGATAACCAGGGAATCCAGTACCAGGGGTCACAGTTTAATGAAACAAAGTTCTTCAGTCATGAGGAAGACCTGACTCAGAACGTTAACTTTGTTTCTCTTTCCACAGAGGCTGCCTGATCTGCTGAGTTTCATCACTGTGCTTGTTTCAAAAGTTTTATTCATCATCTGTGAAGTGAATTCAAAATCCTCCCTCCCGCATCGTTTTTCACAGCCTTCTGAGTAGAGACACAATAAATTTACCATAAAACGTACACAGTAAAGTCCTTATATAAATGTTCCATTTAAACCTGTATTTATCCATTGTTCTCCATTGGGCTAGTGTGTTGTACTTTATAGCCTCTCGTTTAGAGAAGTAA